>NC_138230.1:44484931-44512431 GCF_964197995.2 Scardinius erythrophthalmus | reverse complement strand
GCTGCAAATAACGCACATAACAGCTGTCACAAAGAACCGGCAAAAGTAATGATTATGTACGTGTCAAATATAGCAAGGAGACATTTGAATTGTTTATTAATAAAGTGTTTTGTGTGCGTGTGTGTGTGTCAGTGTCGAGCTGCAAAGATGAAGTTGACGATGAGAAATGCACACTTCATACGGAAAACATAATGCTAGTCGGTTTATTTTCGTTTTGAATTGTTTTGTTTAAAAGTAGATAATTCAAGCTTTCTATAAGGAATAACTAATGGAATATTTTTAAATTCGCTAATAATCGGGTGACCAGATCGCAAACCAGAATTCAAAGCCGACAAAGCTTAAGTTTATGGGCTCACGTAGGCTACAACTCTCTCATTCGTCATGAATTCAAACTTTTCCATGGCTGCGATATAACATTTAATTGCTAAACCTATTATTTCTTTTGTAAACAAAGCTTTGTGTGTCATAATATTAATGTAAAACAGCATTCATATACAAACATTTTTTTTAGACAAAACACCGCCGGTACTACTCAGCCACCGCGGTGGCGCTTTACAACCGCGGTGGTGCGGTTGTCAAGTTTACCGGCACAGCCCTAATGATTTACACTAATGTACAAGTATTGAGTTCAAGAACAAACGTATATGAACGCTATTTTGACAAGAGCTGTAACTTTTCCCTGGACATTTCAAAAGCAGAGCATTTCACTGTGATATAAAGCATGATTACATGGCAGACCGAAACAACGTCACAAACCCACAGTAGAAATCTATAGGCACAGGGTGTGTTTCTCCAGAGACTATTTCCAGCCCTGGAGTCAGACAGTCTGTTATTATCAGCTCCTAATGTATTGTGAACCATTGTGAGCCAAATGTTACTCATTTTAAATCACAGAGAGAGAGCGAGAGAGCGAGAGAGCGAGAGAGAGAGAGAGAGAAAAAGAACAAGAAAATTATATTGATGTAAACCTACATAGCTGTCCTTGTGTTCTCTTAGCAGTTTCTACACTAATAAAATAATTTACATTGACATCAATATTATCACCACTATCACAGAACCATTATCACAAAATAAATATAAAATATAATATAAAACCTTCATGTTGATACAAGACCATGTAATATATGAATTCTCTTTGATGCCACTGTTCTCTCTATGCCGTCCTCACACACACACACACACACACACACACACACACACACATACCTACTAATGAAGTCACGGATTAAAAATTATATGATGAAATGCGTTTACTAAGAACTATTTGCCATTTGTATTTGTAACTAACAGGGAACATTTTGAAAGTATTATAACAACTTGTTTTAGAATGAGAACATTTAAAAGTAACGTTCCCATCATGTAACGTTTCCATCATAACGTTCCCATCATGTAACGTTCCCATCATGTAACGTTCCCATCATGTAATGTTCCCATCATGTAACGTTCCCATCATGTAATGTTCCCATCATGTAACGTTCCCATCATGCTTGTAAAACGGAACATGATCATGGAACGTTCCCTTCATGTAACGTTCCTTTCATGTAACGTTCCTTTCATGTAACGTTCCTTTCATGTAACGTTCCTTTCATGTAACGTTCCTTTCATGTAACGTTCCTTTCATGTAACGTTCCCATCATGTAACGTTCCCTTCATGTAACGTTCCCATCATGTAACGTTCCCATCATGTAACGTTCCCATCATGTAACGTTCCCATCATGTTTGTGAAACGGAATGTTCCCTTCATGTAACGTTCCCTTCATGTAACGTTTCCTTCATGTAACGTTCCCTTCATGTAACGTTCCCATCATGTAACGTTCCCATCATGTTTGTGAAATGGAATGTTCCCTTCATGTAACGTTCCCATCATGTAACGTTCCCATCATGTTTGTGAAATGGAATGTTCCCTTCATGTAATGTTCCCATCATGTAACGTTCCCATCATGTAACGTTCCTTTCATGTAACGTTCCCATCATGTTTGTGAAATGGAATGTTCCCATCATGTAACGTTACCATCATGTAACGTTCCCATCATGTTTGTGAAACGGAATGTTCCCATCATGTAACGTTCCCATCATGTAACGTTCCCATCATGTAACGTTCCCTTCATGTAACGTTCCTTTCATGTAACGTTCCCATCATGTAACGTTCCCATCATGTAACGTTCCCATCATGTAACGTTCCCATCATGTAACGTTCCCTTCATGTAACGTTCCCTTCATGTAACGTTCCCTTCATGTAACGTTCCCTTCATGTAACGTTCCCTTCATGTAACGTTCCCTTCATGTAACGTTCCCTTCATGTAACGTTCCTTTCATGTAACGTTCCCATCATGTAACGTTCCCATCATGTTTGTGAAATGGAATGTTCCCTCAAACATTCCAAGAAAAAACATTTTCAAAAAACTGGACGTTTTTATCATTCAGAGAACATTCAGAAATAACATTTTCAGAACTTAATATGAACATTAGGATAACTTTTTGTTATCTGCGATATTACAACTTTGCTCACCAAGCAAGTTTTGAATTTGGGACTTTGATTTCTTTGAGGCTACAATCTTTGCTGAATAAAACGATCGTCTTGCAGAAAATGAGACGGTAAACGGATGAAGTGTGGGAGTGAAAAACAGCACCAGTCCAAACCTCATCTTATTATGTCTTATTATAGCAGAAACTGGATGCCATCTGTAACTTACACAAACACACACACACACAAACACACACACACACACATTCACTCTCTCTGTTGTGGTTCTTCAATTCGTCCTCCTTCCAGATCCCATTTTTCTCTGTGTTTGTGCTGCAGATATCCCTGGATGTTGTGGTGAGTGTGTGTATGTGTGTGTGTGTGTGGTGTGTGTGGTGTGTGTGTGTGTGTGTGTGTGTGTGTGTGTGTGTGTGTGTGTGTCTTTGTGTGTGGTGTGTGTGTGTGTGTGTGTGTGCACGAGTCCACGCAGATGCTTTAATCTGATTCATCCCAGGCTCTTTTTTACTCCACAACAGCATGATAAGCCTCTCTTCTTCATTTTGTCACTTTCTGTCACACACTCCAGAAAGCTTTGGCTGGTGTCCCAGAGCTGTGTGTGAACACACACCTTTCACCCGCCTGTGTTATGAGTCACGCAGAAATGTATTCGCGTTCGCATCGCTAACACCTTCATCTGTTATCAGCCTTCAGCACACATTTACACCAACACTCTTTACTCCTCTTCATGGTGTGTGTGTTTTAAAGTGCCTCATTGTGCTATTTTAATGGCTCCTAATTTAGTTTTTGAGTCTCCTACAAAAGATTTACATGCATTCAAGGTCAAAAACACTTATTTCCTCATAATATCCACTGCACAGCATCAGCTCTTTTCTCTCAGTGTCTGAAACGCTTTGTGATGGATTTTTTAATTAATCAACTTTAATTAATCAACTAACATTTGTTTTTCTTGCAGGAACAACATTCATATGCTTTTAAACATTTCCAAACTCTTTGGGGAAAACTTGTGACTTTGATTGTGTGTATGTGTATAAATAACAATTAGGGAAGTGAAACTAGACGTAAGACTAGTTCTCAAGCGGGAAAAGGTTGGGGCTTTTGAACCAATCATATTGAAGGTGACATGTTAGTCTTATTTGTTTTCTCGATTCTATGAAAACTGTTGTATTCGTGTTTTCTGGTGGGATTCTCAATGGAATTTGTCTGAGATCCTCCGGCCTTGCTTCTTGGGAGAGATTCCCTGAGAACTGCTCGGGAAGATCTCCTGGCCATGATTAAAGCATTTAAAGGACATTTGCTTAAGTCTGTCTGTCGATTATTCCTGCGCAGGAAGCTAGTTTAGGAAGAAAGCTAGTTTAGGGGAACAAGTTAGTTAGGTGACTATTATTGAATGGGGACGTCGATTTGTAGACGAGACCCAGATAGTTAGGTTTAGGGAAAAATCTACAACAGCTTCGATAAAGATTCAGTCTATCTAAACCCTGCCTCTCTGAGAGCTGCTCTGCTGTGATTGGTCAGAAAGCAAACGCTCATTATCATATCTGAATCTCAGCTCTTGATCACAGTGATACGAACAGTAACGATGGCGTGGGTTTTACCGTATCAATCTCATCAAAGTGGATTTGCTTTGTCAGCAGAAAACAGCGTCTTCTCGACACGAACAACACGAACCAAACCCTTCCAGTCTCAGATACACTACAGTGTTTGAGGGCGGAGCTAAGAGACGCTGCTCAGCCAATCAAGACCATAGGCGGGCATTATGCAAATGAGTTACAGAAAGTGAGAATTACTGACGACTCGTTTCAGTTCAGAATCACTTCTTTCTTTTGAGAGACAAAAACTCCATTCTCCACTATCTGCACTTTGATCTTTGATACTTTGTAGACCTTTTACATTCACAATCCACAATGCATAAAAGGAAATATCTGAAAAAGCATATGGGGCGCTTTAAAGGGGCCATAGAATGGAAAACAGGATTATTATGGTATGTCCCTAAAGCAAGCCTCAGCCGTATTTGTAAATAATAAAATGCATATTTCAGTGACAACTGACTTTGTCAGGCTTGTGGAAGTTTTATAAATATTAAACATTTTAATGCTGCTACTTACATTACAGTAGGCCAACAGATAAAAGGAAGTCTGGCATAAAAGGGAATCTGTTTATTTTTTGGGTTGGTTTTACATCGGTCATCTCTCTCTCTCTCTCTCTCTCTCTCTCTCTCTCTCTCTCTCTCTCTCTCTCTCTCTCTCTCTCTCTCTCTCTCTCTCTCTCAATTATGGTGGGATTTCAGTGAAGATCTTAAGCTCTGTAAGCTGGACTGATACAACCCTCTTCCACTTGATCCTATCTCACACACACACACACACACACACACACACACACACACACACACACACACACACACACACACAGTATTGAAGTATTGTATACAGTATTGAATGTAAACACACCATAATTAAAATGATACATAGAGACATATCTCTGAGCTGAATCTCTCTTTGATGTAATACGCAGCAGACACACACACACACATGGCGTGTGTTTATATTACTGTACATACATTATGATGGGCTCAAACTAACCGGATAATTGAGTTACAATATTTAGATCCCATGCAAGGTAAAGAGAGCTTTGATGCCAGTGCATGCATGGATTCTTTACATTCCTGTAACCGCGATGCATGACGGCAGAATTTACACTGTATAAAATCATTCGCTTTATTCATTTTTCTGTCTTGTTTTCCCAGTAAAAAAACACCTGCTTCATCTTTAAAATAAAATAAAGTAAAATAATAAAAAATAAAAATAAAATATAATAAAATCAAACCAATAAATTAAAATAATATATGTTTTAATTAAATTAAACAATTATCTATAGTTTGTTAAAAATAAATAAAAAATAATACAAACAATTATATAGTTTATTTTTAAATAAAATAAGAATTTAATTAAAAATATTTTTAAAAATATTATTTTATTTTAGGCATTAACCATTAAAAAGTCTTAATAACTTGTGCCATTTTGCTTTTCAAGTACATTTATTTTGCTTCATGGTTATTTAGATATTTTTAAACTATTAAAATGTAGTTATTTAAGACCAAAATACTGAGAAATACTAAGAAAAGGATTTTTAAAAATGTGTTCCTTTAGATAAAAGAGTAAAACTTCTAAAAATAATAGATGCAAAGGAAAGTGAAATGAAGTCACGTTACTCGAACACTCAGAGGAGGAAAACCTGTGAGAAAATAAACAGAGAACGAGTTAGAGAACATCTCAGTTCATCGATGGTTTGCTGTTGGATTATTTATTCTACATTTACACATCAATGGCCGTCTATCTGTCTCTTGCTCCCTCTTCTTCTATATTTCACTTCTTCACAAATATACTGATGTTGATTCTTAAATCTGTTTTCGGAGAGGCTTTGAGATTTATGTGTTTGTGTGTCTGTCTGTGTGTATAGAGAGAGACGATGAGCATATGTGTATTATAATTGTCCATATAGTGTGTCCTTTCGCCATCAAAAGAACGGCAAATAACAAAGCAAGACAAACTGTTCCTTTCATCCGTGAGCTTGAGCCGCTCCATTAGAAACCACTCACCCCTTCAAACCTGCAGAATAAACACGTTTTCTCTCATTACATCAGTGCGGGATTCACTTCATTCCCTCATAATACGCCAGTTAATCCTGCTTTCATTCCTTCAAACATTTAAAATACTCATTTAACTGGTTTTGAGCCTAAACAAACAGTGTTTCGGAGGCTTTGCAGCTGCGCTAACATCAGGACAGAGAGCAAACGCTTCTCCTCCCTCTCGATCTTCTGTTTTTCTGTCTCAGTCTTTCTGTTTCCTCTTGGACTCGCTTCATCTTTGACGTCTCTCTCTCTGTGTGGCACGAGAGGACGGGGTTTGGAAATCCTACATAATTCAGCATGCGTGCTTTTCCGTAAAAAGGGTACAAAACAGATCGAGAAATATTTCATAAAATATATATTTTCCACAAAATAGACAATTAAAGGATAAAAAAATATATATATATACATAGCAGATATGCAGATTTGTATTACATTGCTGCATGATTTTAATTCGTCATGCGAAAATGGTCAAAAAAGGCTCAAAATCATAATTTTAAGGGTGGATGAAAAATATATATTTTCCACAAAATTAAAGACAATTAAAGCTCCAATATGTAGGAATTTTGTAATAAAATTTCCAAAAATAACTTGCACAGTGTGATATATTTCCTCCAGTTGTGTACTTACAATATCTCAAAAGTCTCCAAAGATTTTTTATTTCAGAGAAATTCCGATTTTAAATAACTGGCCGTCCCGGAAAAGAAATGTCGCGCCTCAGTGACGCAATATCCCTTTTTTCCGGTGTGGACCATGTGATAGGATATTACACCACACCGGATTTTTTTTTTTTTTTTTTTCAACAACTTTATTGAGGTTTTTTTCTTATCACAATAAACAATAAAGACGTCTGACAAAGAAAAAAAATATGACCCACATCACCGGAATATCGCATGGTAAAATGCGGAAGTGGTGGTTAAAGCGTTATAGCCATAGACTGTATGGTTATAGCTGTTATGGATATGGCAAGCCGATTTAACTTTTATTCATTTTCAGGATATGAATCCTTGATATCAACAATTAAATTTTCACTAGTTCAAATGATAATTCTTGATATCAGGAATAATGTTTCTACTAGTAACAATGGCAATTTTTGATATCAGGAATTACATTTCAACTAGTAAAAATGTTCATTCTTGATATCAACAATTGACTTTTAACTAGTAAAAACTATTATTCTTGATATTAACAATTAAATTTGAACTAGTAAAAACTATAATTCTTGATATTAACTATTTATATCCTGGGAATGGCAATAGGCAAGCCGTTTTGACTTTTAATCATTCGCAGGATTTGAATTCTTGATATCAACAACTACATTATCGCTAGTTAAAATGATAGTTATTGATATCAGGAATTAGATTTCTACTAGTAACAATGGCAATTTTTGATATCAGGAATTACATTTCCACTAGTAACAATGCTAATTCTTGATATCAGAATTTACATTTTCACTAGTTAAAATGATAATTCTTGATATCAACAATTGAATTTCAACTAGTAAAAACTATAATTGTTGATATCTGTAATTGTATTTTCACTAGTGAAATGTCACCATAGGCTGCCATTCAAAATCAATTGTTGATATCAAGAATTGATTTCTTACTAGTTAAAATTCCAGTTTCACATATCAGAAATACAATTCTTACTAGTAAAAACCTTTATTTTTGATATCAAGAATTCAATTGTCACTAGTTGAAATGTCTATTCTTGATATCAACAATTGAATTGCTACTAGTAACAATGTTCATTTTTGATATCAATAATTCCATTTTCACTAGTGACAATGTTAATTTCTGATATCATGAATGTGATTGTTACTAGTAAGAAAGCCATTTTAGAGATCTGAAATTATATTGATATCAGAAATACATTTTCAGATATCAAAAATTAACATTGTTACTAGTAGCAATTCAATTGTTGATATCAAGAATAGACCTTTCAACTAGTGACAATTGAGTTCTTGATATCAGGAATTTGCATTTTTACTAGTAACAATGTAATTCTTGATATCAAGAATTGAATTGTTGATATCAAGAATTGAATTGTTGATATCAACAATTCAATTCTTGATATCAAGAATTCAATTCTTGATATCAACAATTCAATTCTTGATATCAACAATTCAATTCTTGATATCAACAATTGATTTTGAATGGCAGCCTATGGTGACATTTCACTAGTGAAAATATAATTCTTGATATCAACAATTACATTTTTGATATCAAGAATTAAATTGTTGATATCAACAATTTAATTCTTGATATCAAAAATGTAATTGTTGATATCAAGAATTGAATTGTTGATATCAAGAATTGAATTGTTGATATCAAGAATTAAATTGTTGATATCAAGAATTGAATTGTTGATATCAAGAATTAAATTCTTGATATCAAGAATTGAATTGTTGATATCAAGAATTAAATTCTTGATATCAACAATTCATATCCTACATGTGTTTTAAATGTTAAAAGGGCGACAAAACTATTACAGATATCTACAATTGATTTCTTACTGGTTAAAATTCTGAATACACATATCAGAAATACAATTCTTACTAGTAAAAACCTTTATTTTTGATATCAAGAATTCAATTGTCACTAGTTGAAATGTCTATTCTTGATATCAACAATTGAATTGCTACTAGTAACAATGTTCATTTTTTATATCAATAATTCCATTTTCACTAGTGACAATGTTAATTTCTGATATCATGAATGTGATTGTTACTAGTAAGAAAGCCATTTTAGATATCTGAAATAATATTGATATCAGAAATACATTTTCAGATATCAAAAATTAACATTGTTACTAGTAGCAATTAAATTGTTGATATCAAGAATAGACATTTCAACTAGTGACAATTGAATTATTGATATCAGTAATTGCCATTTTTACTAGTAACAATGTAATTCTTGATATCAACAATTATATTTCTACTAGTAAGAAATCAATTCTTGATATCAACAATGGATTTTGAATGGCAGCCTATGGTGACATTTCACTAGTGAAAATACAATTGTTGATATCAAGAATTCAATTGTTGATATCAAGAATTACATTTTTGATATCAAGAATTAAATTGTTGATATCAAGAATTCAATTGTTGATATCAAAAATTAAATTGTTGATATCAAGAATTACATTTTTGATATCAAAAAATGTAATTGTTGATATCAAAAATGTAATTCTTGATATCAACAATTCATATCCCGGAAATGAATAAAAGTTAAAACGGCTTGCCATACTCGCGAGTGTATTGAGACAGGTAAGACATGCAACTGTCAATAATAGCACTTATAAACAAAGTTATATTGCTCTTTGTACTTTGGTAAGGCTTTTTATCACGTGTGGTGACCGAGATTATGGCAGTACAATTACAATCGGAGATGATGTCAAAAAAAATATTTAGTCATTACTTGCAAATGTTCGTTCAAATTTACTTTTAGATATTGGTTTGAACACGTTAAACAACACGGCATTAACCATAAAAAACGTAAAACTGCACAACATTAACCAAACAAATCATTTGACAAATAGCTGTATGTTGTAACGGGATAATATAACATTTCACGTCCCTTGCAGTTCATTAATTATGATGACATAAAATAATACGATAAGACATACAGGTAATACAAAAACGAATAAATTACCTCATCCGTGATCATGATTCATTAATTCCATTTAGATACATCGCTAGATGGTGAAAACGCATTATAAACCACATCTCCCATCGTCACCTCCTTCATAGCGTCATCAAGCTTCGCCTTTGTTATTGTTGGAAACTGCGCCCTCTTGTGGTCAAATACCAAAGTCACATACTGGAGCTTTAACCAAACAAATCATTTGACAAATAGCTGTATGTTGTAACGGGATAATATAGCATAACATTTCACGTTCCTTGCAGTTCATTAATTATGATGAAATAAAATAATACGATCAGACATACAGGTAATACAAAAACGAATAAATTACCTCATCCGTGATCATGATTCATTAATTCCATGTAGATATATCGCTAGATGGTGAAAACGCATTAAAAAAAACGGCATCTCCCATCGTCACCTCCTTCATAGCGTCATCAAAGGCTTCGCCTTTGTTATTGTTGAAACTGCGCCCTCTTGTGGTCAAATACCAAAGTCGCATACTGGAGCTTTAAAGGATGAAAAATAATAATAATAATAATATATATATATTCTTGTTATTTATACATCATTCATGGAATATAAAAAAAAAATTATATATATATATAATTTTTTTTTTTTTTTTACATATATATATTTTGGATCAGATTTGTATTACATTGCTGCATGATTTTAATTTGTCATGCGAAAATGGTCAAAAAAGGCTCAAAATCATAATTTTAAGGGTGGATGCAGATATTTAATGTGTTTGAAGCTTCATGTTAGATAATAGTTTAGACCTAAAACTACACTTTGAATTTTTTTTTTAATAAACTGGTACTGAAACATACTGGAAAAAGTACACCACACAAAATCATTGTCTTTATCAGTTTTAATAAATAAATAAATATTTTTATAGTAATAATATTTAGATATTATAATAGTTTATTGCTGAAAATATATATTTTTTATTTTAAACCACAAATTAGTTTATGTAGATTTAACGTATATTTCTTATTTTAGGCATAAACCATAAATTAATTTGTTAATTTTACATAATTCCTAACCAAATAAGAGGGAGATGAGAAGGAATCTCTGAGACAGGAGGAGGAAGACGTGATGTGCGTTTGAAGGATAAATACGTTTCATCTGTCACGGTTGGCAAGAAGAAGAGGAGGATAAGGAGAGAGAGAGAGATTAAATATCCTGTTTTTGAGCAGATGAACACGTAGGAGAATCTGTCACGTAGAAACGTCTGACAGGTAATTCACATTACTGCTGTGTTTTATAGTCCTGACACATCTACAACCTGCGAGCCTTCATCATCAGCGCCGCTCTTTTACACTTATGATTTCAGCTAACAGGGAAGGTTTTCTCAAAGTTATGAACAAATGTTCTTCCAGTAACATCTCGTTCAAAGTGATCTGCTCTTTAAAGGGATAGTTCACCCAAAAATGAAAATCCTGTCATCATATACTCACCCTCAAGTTGTTTCAAACCTGTATGAATTTATTTTTTTCTGCTGAAACACAAAAGAATATATTTTGAAAAATGTCTGTAACCAAACAGTTGATGTGTCCATTTACTTCCATAGTAGGAAAAAAAATACTATGGAAGTAAATGGACACATCAACTGTTTGGTTACAGACATTTTTCAAAATATATTCTTTTGTGTTTCAGCAGAAAAAAATAAATTCATACAGGTTTGAAACAACTTGAGGGTGAGTATATGATGACAGAATTTTCATTTTTGGGTGAACTATCCCTTTAATAACGTTATTTATACATCATTCATGGAATATTCGTCTAATATGTTTAACCCTCTGGTGCTCTTCGCATGTCGGTCAAAAATGACAATGAAATTATTGTACTATATTTTAGTTCGATAATGTTTTTTATTTAAGATTTTAAATTTGTAGGGGATTTTATGGTAGCCTACTAAAGTATATTTACGCTGTATTTATAATCCATTTATTCACTTTTTGAGCATAGACCTGAAAATATTCAGTCGTAAATGAATGCTTTTTTAAAGATGACACTTGGCAGATTATTGCTGAAGTGAAAAAAGTTTTAAAAAGTGAAATTAAAAAAGTTACAGAATTTTTACGTTTATTGTTATGTGCAAATGTGCAAAAATACTATTTTCAGTTTTTATATGAAATAAACATTTTCAAAAACAGGTTTTACTCTAAAACTGAGAAAATCAAAGCCATAAATAAAAAAACTTTAAAATTTCAACCTGATATCTGATATTTTTTTTAGTAAGATTTTGTTTGGCTGCAGTACCAAACGCTTCCACTAGAGGAAATTTGTTTCCCATTCATTTCCAATGCGCTCATTTTTACGGCGAGGAGCACAAGTGTGACTATTTTTTACCTGTTCCAATCATATCCATGATTTTTTGTGTGTGTTCACACACAGCAAGTGCCGAAACCTTCACCAAGTTTTGTACCATTCCGATGAAGAAAACAATTCTAAATTTTTTGGAAATTCAGAACATTTTCATAACTTAATGGGAAATGTTCTGAGAAGTCCTTATTTTTGTTAGCTTCCAGGCAAGAAGCTGCTCTTGCGAAAGAGTGTTAACCGGCGACCAACTTATGATTAAGCCTATGAAATATGCATGCTATCCTCAACAAGACTCCCATTCATTTCTCAGCGGATTATTGAGTTGCCGCTCGAGTAATCGCACTGACACCCGCAGCTCCAGAAATGAGAATTATAGTTCAGACCGGCGGGATACGCTGATTTCATGAGTCACGTGACACTTCTGTGCTCCTGCAGACTGAGAATCGTGTGTGTGGAAATCTCTCCGAACGGTGATTCGCCCCTCACGACCGTATTCACCACAGCTCTCTCTGTGTGTGTGTGTGTGTGTGTGTGTGTGCTGCCTGAGCATGCAGAGAGGTTGATCAAGTGTGTGACACCTGTGTAAACATATTGAACAGAAAAATAACTCTATTAGAGGTCAGGACAAGGATAAGTGTGTGTGCGTGCGTGCGTGTGTGTGTGTGTGTGTGACGTTGTTTATCAGCGTGAAGCTCTGTTTAGTTCCTGTCCTGTAATGCTGCCTGAATCATAATCACACCGTGTTCATTCGTTGGCCAGAGGACAACTGAGAGACTGGGTCTGAATTCTCACAAGGTTTTTCCTCCATTCTGTCACTGAGTTTGAGTTCCTGCCACTGTCGCCTCTGGTTTGCTTATTCAGGGACACTTAATATTCAACAGTGTTATTGTTGACTGATTGTATGAGAACTGAACTGAGCTGGACGATGACATCATTTTCTTGCAGAACTTCTTTATAGATGAAATGAACCAGGGCCCTATTTTTAAAAGGGTCGTCCCTTATTCTCTTAACGAGTAATGGGTGTGTTTTGTCTCTATTCTCTTAAAGGGGTGGTTGATTATGATTTCACTTTTTTAACTTTAGTTAATAAACAACATCTGCAAAGTTACGACGCTCAAAGTTCAAAGCAAAGGGAGATATTTGCTTTTAAAGAAATCACTTTTTAAGGACTACAACAAACGGCTGGTAGAGACTACACCACATTCCTCCAGGGTTAGAGACATCACCAACCCTAAAAATTACATAAACCCCGCCCCCGGAACACGATTTATAGATTATCATGACAGAATATGCTAATCAATGACTAGAAGATAACTACACATAAGCTTCATAAATTCACCAACTAACGTTGTCTCTTCTTCTAGAGTCTCTCCATCATTGTCTGACTCCAGTTTGAACATAAAAGGCTAAGAGTGTTTGAAATGTTCAGTGCATGTGTGTGTGTGAGGTAAAATGACACAAGCTCTTGAAGCTCCGCCCCCTGCGCCGGGAGCAGCAGCTCATTTGCATTTAAAGGAACACACTCAAAAACGGTGTGTTTTTGCTCACCCTCAAAAAGTGACAACTTTAACATGCTATATAAAAATATCTGTGGGGTATTTTGAGCTTAAACTTCACACACACACACACACACTCTGGGGACATCAGAGACTGATCTTACATCTTGTGAAAAGGGCATTATACCACCGCTTTAAATAGTGGATCGTAATTTACATTTCTTTTTACAAAAAAACAAAACTATTACTAACATGCTCTTTAAATAACAAAAATAAATAAATACTGCGTCATTAACTTTAAAGCAGGGTTCAGTCGGTCAATGGCTCAGTATATTTCAGTTCCTCAAAATAGCAACGCTCCAACAGCGCTCCTGAACACACACTCGTTCTCAGACCAGCAGCTCATGGGTGAACAGATGGACGCAAATGCATTTGCTATTTAAAAAACGTGGACCTGAAACTAGCAAAAACACACTTGCGTCGTGCCTGGTGCTGCATTGCACTGGATGTATGATAGAGCCCTTAATATTCAACAATGTTATTAGCAGAACTGCTTTATAGATGAAATGAACTAATTTAATAATTGATGATCTTTACAACAGAACTGAATTAACACTGAACTGACTTCAGCTGAACAACAGCCGCAATTTCCTGCAATAACACAATCTCTACTGTATAGTAAAGCGCTATAGAAATAAAGCTGACTTGTCCCTATGAAGCCCCTCCTTCTGAAAAGCACACTGTGCTCTGATTGGTCAGCTGGAGCAGTGTGTTGTGATTGGTCGAGCGCTTTGAGTGTGTTTGGGAAATGTCCCGTCCCTTACCATAACCGCCAGTTTAACACACTACTAACTAACTCAACCAGGCCCCGCCCCTTTATTCTGCATATGAATTATTATAATGAGGAATATTGTGACGTGTTCGTTCCTGGAAGAAACTCAAGACTACAATGGAGGCGTTTCAGGAGTTCAGAAACACTGACACTGATATAGAGAAGAGCTGGAGCTTTTTCATCCTCAAACAGCAACATTACACACTAAAGAGAGATGAAAAATGCATGTAGAAATGCATAATAGGACCCCTTTAAATAATTCAGAATGTTCAGAGAGCATTCAAAAGTAATGTTGTTTGCAAAATGATGAAATGGATTGTTCCCTTAACATTCACATACAAAAAAAAAAAAAAAAAAGTTTTACGTTTTTAAGTAAAAACGCAATGTTTTGAATATTCAGAAACTTTCATAAGCTAATGGGAATGTTAGGAAAATGTTCTTAGATGTATATTTGACATAGATAGATACAGTATATTTGTGCCTCGATTGTGACAATCTGTCAACATATATTGGCTATGTACACACACACACACACACACACACACACACACAGACACACACACACACACACACACACCTTGCGGTTGTAGTTTACTGTTGGCTTTGCCATAAAGCTCAACTTAATACTAATATTTGTATACTTGATACTTCCTGTTGTCGAATGCGCATGCGTCGCGTCTGAACGCGTTGTTGTCTTTGGAGCTCTATCGATTTGATTTATAATTCTTGATTTTACTCTTTAAACTTACTTACAACAAACATTTTCTACTTTTCCTCACTGAGAAGCACTACTGCTCAAACCTCATAGTTACAACGCGGACTGTTGAGCAGACGTGTCTCAAGCCTGTTAGTGATTCTACGCTGGATACTCTTATAGGTTACTCCCGGGGATCACGGCTGAACGCGTCTTCTCAACACTCACTTACAAACATTTTTCACCTATCGTGCGTCTACTCTACACCCGTACCACTTAAAAGACGGATTATATCTAAGACGCTTGTCAGAAATTAGTATTAATTGATAGCATCACTGGTAGTGTCGTTGCTAACTTACTGTCCATCTGTTAAAATGGCGAATATATCAGATGCAAGTAGTCTACCTTTTGGTGCAGGTGAGGACACATTTGAGCTGCACGCGGTACAGTCTGAGCTGGAAGCTGTTGAGAAACAGATCCACGACCTTTTAGTGAGACAGGCCGAGCTGAGAGACCGGCGTTTGGCTCTTGAAACATCACGCGCTGATGCTCACAAATCAGAGATTAATGTTACTAACCGGCTGACTCCGACCTCGTCTACTCCGTGCGTTACTCGGCATCGGTTCCGAGCGCCAAGGTCGCGATCAGCCATGGTCTCGTTCACTCCGGCTCCAACACGCCACCACGAAGCCTGGATATTTCCGCAGCGGAAGACGCGAGTCAGGTCTAGACCAAGACCCTCTCCGACCCTCCCGGTTTTCGAGTTGTCCACACAGAACCGCTTCTCCGCTCTTCGCGAAACAGAACGCGATGCTGTGATCATCGGTGATTCCATTGTTCGGCACGTCCATGCTACATCAGGTAAAAGTAAGGTGCACAGTCACTGCTTTCCTGGTGCTCGTGTTTCTGAAATCGCTGCTCGCGTTCCCGAGATTCTGAACGATAACGAGCGCGTCGGAACTTTGGTATTGCACGCGGGAGTGAACGACATCAGGCTGCGCCAGACGGAAGTTCTGAAGAAAGACTTCAGGAATCTGATCGATACGGTACGCAGCACATCGCCTGATATAACGATCATTGTGTCAGGACCGCTTCCCACGTACCGTCTAGGACATGACAAGTTTAGTAGATTATTCGCGCTAAATGAATGGTTAACGTCATGGTGCAATGAGCAGAAACTGCTCTATGTAAATAATTGGAATCTGTTTTGGGAGCGTCCTAGGCTTTACCGTGCTGATGGCTTACACCCAAACAGATTCGGATCGGATCTTCTGTCAGATAACATCTCCAAAACGTTAAATACCTTTTGACTAGTAACCAAAAGTCCAAATCATAGTCTCTGCTGCACCAGATTAACTGATATAAATACTAGTGTAGAACATTGCATAGAAACTGTGTCTATTCCTCGTTTAGTGCGATCAAATAATAAATCTACTGCAGGATCTAGGAAAAATCTAATTGTTATTAAAACAGAAAATGTTGCTATTAGTAAACAAAAACAATTTCTAAAGCTAGGTCTTTTAAACATTAGATCACTCACACCTAAGGCAGTTATTGTAAATGAAATAGTCACAGATAATAGCATAGATGTACTTTGCCTTACTGAAACCTGGCTTAAACCAAATGATTATTTCGGTCTAAATGAGTCTACTCCATCAGGATACTCCTATAAGCACGAGCCCCGTCTGATTGGTCGTGGCGGCGGTATTGCAACTATCTATAGAGATATTCTCAATGTTACTCAGAAAACGGGTTATAAGTTTATTTCATTTGAAGTACTTGTACTAAATGTTACGCTCTTAGATGATAGAAAAACATCCCTATTATCTTTAGCCTTGGCTACCGTATATAGACCACCAGGGCCTTACGCTGATTTCCTAAAAGAATTTGCAAATTTTCTCTCAGATCTATTGGTCAATGTCGATAAAATATTAATTGTTGGAGATTTTAACATACACGTAGATAATCAAAATGATACGTTAGGGGCTGCGTTTATAGACTTATTAAACTCCTTTGGGGTTAAGCAAAACGTTACCGGACCGACTCATCGTTTTAATCATACACTCGATTTAATTATATCACATGGAACCGATCCAACCGATATAGATATCATTCCGCAAAGTGATGATGTAACTGACCATTACATGGTAACTTGCATATTACGTACCCCGGTAATATGTCATGCTGCGCCGCGTTATCGATTAGGCAGAACAATCCTTCCATCCACCATAGATAATTTTTCAAATTGCTTATCGGATCTGTCTCAGCTGCTGCCTGAACCTAAACAAACAGATGAACTAGACGAACTAACCAGCACTATGAGCACCGTTCTCTCTGGAAAATGGGATATTGTTGCACCTATGAGACTAAAAAAGGTCAGAGAGAAAATTAAAGCACCATGGTACAACAATACTACTCGTGTTCTAAAGAGAGAAACCCGTAATTTAGAGCGTAAATGGAAACAAACTAATTTAGAGGTTTTTAGAATCGCTTGGAAAGACAGTACGTCACGCTATAAAAAGGCCCTAAAAGCGGCCAGGGCTGAGCATCTCCGCAAACTAATAGAAAATAACCAAAACAACACCGTGGCTAGACTAACAAATAAACAAGCGTCACCTGAACAAAATATTCCGTTACAGTTTAGTAGTAATGATTTCATGAATTTTTTCACTGAGAAAATAGAAAACATCAGATCCACAATTGTAAACGTTCAATCTTCAATCGCGCCTTATAATTCAGCCTCGATTATCACCCCGCAAGAACAATTACAGTGCTTTACAACTATAGAACAAAAAGAGTTAAATAAATTTATCATTTCCTCTAAAACAACAACATGTTTATTAGATCCCATACCAACTAAACTATTGAAAGAAGTGTTACCTATAGTGGAAGAGCCTCTCCTCAATATTATTAACTCGTCTTTATCTTTAGGTCATGTTCCAAGAACATTTAAATTGGCAGTTATAAAACCACTAATTAAGAAACCACAATTAGACCCAAATAACCTAGCAAATTATAGACCCATTTCAAATCTTCCTTTTATGTCCAAAATATTAGAAAAAGTTGTGTCTGCCCAACTGGGCTCTTTCTTGCAAGAAAATGACACCTATGAAAAGTTTCAGTCTGGGTTCAGGCCGCATCATAGCACTGAAACTGCGCTCGTTAAAATCACAAATGATTTACTTTTAGCTTCTGACCAAGGCTGTATCTCAATACTAGTTTTACTTGATCTTAGTGCTGCGTTCGATACTATAGATCACACAATACTCTTAGATCGGCTACAAAACTATACCGGTGTTCAAGGACAAGCATTAAGCTGGTTCAGATCATACCTATCTGACCGCTACCATTTTGTTTATTTAAACGGAGAAAAATCGATCATAACTCCAGTAAACTATGGAGTGCCGCAAGGATCTGTGTTAGGCCCTCTATTATTCTCAATATATATGCTGCCACTTGGAAATATTATAAGGAAACATGGAATTAGTTTCCATTGTTATGCTGATGACACTCAACTATATATTTCATCACGGCCGGATGAAAACGCTAAATTATCCAAATTGACAGAGTGTGTTAAAGATATAAAAGATTGGATGACGCACAATTTTCTTTTATTAAATCCAGATAAGACAGAGGTAATACTTATCGGTTCAAAAAACCGCCCACAAAACCTCCTTCAATACAACTTTAACATAGTAGGGTGTCCTGTTACTTTATCCTCTACAGTAAAAGACCTGGGTGTTATATTAGATTGTAACTTGTCTTTTGAAAATCATATTTCATATGTTACAAAAACAGCCTTTTTTCACCTTAGAAATATTGCTAAATTACGTAACATGCTATCTGTTTCTGATGCAGAAAAGCTAGTTCATGCATTCATGACCTCGAGACTAGATTACTGTAATGCTTTATTAGCTGGTTGTCCTGCATCCTCAATAAACAAGCTACAGTTAGTCCAAAATGCCGCCGCTAGAGTTCTTACTAGATCAAGAAAGTTTGACCATATAACACCAATTTTATCATCACTACATTGGTTACCTATAAAGTTCCGTATTAATTACAAGGTATTGCTACTGACTTATAAAGCCCTAAACGGCTTAGCTCCAGTTTATTTAACGGATCTTCTATCGCCCTATAATCCATCGCGCTCTTTAAGATCACTAAATTCGAGGCTTCTGGTCATACCTAGGATATCCAGATCCACCAAAGGAGGGAGAGCATTTTCACATTTAGCACCAAAACTCTGGAATAGCCTTCCTGATACTGTTCGTTGCTCAGATTCGCTCTCCCAGTTTAAAACTAGATTAAAGACGCATCTCTTCAGCCAGGCATTCATATAATATTTTAATCTTACAGTTAAATCCGGTCTCTACTTCATAAACGCCAGAGGAGAACTGGCCCCCGACTGAGCCTGGGTTCTCTCAAGGTTTTTTTTTCTCCATTAGGTCACCTAATGGAGTTTTTCGGTTCCTTGCCACTGTTGCCTTTGGCTTGCTCAGTTGGGGATACTTAAATTGATTAATCGATTCAACAGTGCTATTGATCTGCATTACCAAACGTGGATGTTTTACACCAGAAACATACACTGATGTACTATTTTATTTAATACTGTGAAGCTGCTTTGATACAATCTGTATTGTGAAAAGCGCTATATAAATAAAGTTGACTTGACTTGACTTGACTAATATTTATTCAATATTCATTATTATTTAAATTTTAGGTTCATACAGTAAAAGATGCTGTGATTTGAATTCCTCGTCGTTTAAAAATTTAAAATGCAAAAGATTAAATCACAAAACCATCAGGAACTGCTTCTATTTGGGGCAATACACAAACAAAAACAGTGTGTGAATTGTGAATTCTGTTTGCTCAATATGAAAAAACAAGATAAATTTCATTCACAACCGAACATCATTTACAATACCCCAACACAGCCAAAAATATGACTGAGAAAGTGTGTGTGTGTGTGTGTAACAGCTGGCAGATGGAAGACTAGCCATGCTAGTGGCAATTAACAGAGACCTCCATATTCTCATTATCACTGGTTACAGACTCATCCTAGAACCACATCTGTCTGATACAAACCTGTCACAGTATGAGTCACACACACACACGCATGCACGCACACACACACACGCACGCACGCACGCACGCACGCACGCACGCACAAACATTAGTTTTTTTAAAATGTTTTAGTTAATCTAACAGTTTGTAAATGTAACATTTAAAAGTTTCCAATTATAAAATGGAATGTTCCTTTAACCAAGAAAAATGTAAACATTAAAAAATGGATGTTTTGAACATTCAGAAATAATGTTCTCAGAACTTAATACAGTAGGAAAAACGCAAAATGATTTTGTAAGATATATTTGTCAGCCGGATCTGCTCGATCCTCTCTCTATCATATCAGTCGCTGTTCATCCGAAGCTCTCAGTCTGTACATCATCATCCTGCAACTAACACATATATGTGTGTATAAACATATCCACTGTCTTTCTCTGCCGGCTTTCCTTCGCAGACACAGGCAGTCTGGCAGTGTGTTCTGTCCATACGGACACTCCTACACACACACACACACACACACACACACACACCAGGAGACGTATGTCAACATGACATAACAACACTGCCATGTCAACACCAAATGTGTTGAGTCAGTGCAGGTCAGAGTATGATGAGGTGGGAAAACAAACACACACACACACACACACACACACACACACACACACACACACACACACACACACACACACACACACAGTCCTATTTTACAGTCTGAGAATGCAGTCTGAATTGAATATCATGTGATTCTGTGTACCACAAAATAATGGAAAGAAAACTGTACAAAAAATTAATACAAAATATGCATATTTCTTTCTCACATTTCAGTGACATTATAATATGCCATTAGGTAATTTTCCCTCCATCATAAACAAGTGTGTCTCAGATCGTCAAACGAAACACAATAAACGCTGTCATGTTCTCTTGCGTTCGGATGCTGGTGTTCGGGATGTGTGTGTGACGATTCTGGAGGGAATTAAACCCAATCATTCTGATCACACACTTTTGCTGCGTCTCAATTCGCCTACTTATACTACACCCTACAAGTACGTACTCTTTTTGTGAAGACAAAGTGCATACTTTTGAGTGTGTAGGAGACGAGTGGACAAGCTTTGGTCGCTCTGTCGCTTAGTTACACGCATCCTGTCACTCAAACTGACCTGTCAATCATCTTGTCAAACATAAAATCCTCCACATTTAATTTCCTGCTGTATCGGAGAGAAATGCAGAAGCTCGTTGTTGATGTACAGTCGAGACTCTCCTCATATTAATGCATAATGATGATGCATTTAAAAGTGAATGGCCAAACGGATCTTTATAAACACATTGTTACTGCAGATGAAATATAACACGAATAACATTAAATACATATTTTTCTATCAGGTTAAACTTTGATTAGTCACTCAGACCTTTATCTAAACCTCTCACCGTCGGTCTCGCGTATCTGCCATGTTTTGTAGTTTTTTAAGACTTTTTACTCGTGTTTGTAGTTCCTCCAAAGCGCAGTGGATTGTGGGTAATATCAGCTGTTATAGTGAGCAGGGATCCACACTTCGGATCATCCGAGGACTTCTGGCATACTCTCATCAACACACTATTCTGCAGGACACACTTATTTTAATCTCACACACTGTGGAGGATGGATAGTGTGAACATTGAGACGCAGTGTAAGACTGGCGTTTCTGAACCACCAAACCAACATTAGAGATGCTGCAATGCCATTGGTCCTCTGGTTACTCCAGTTATCCAATCACAGCCTCTGCTGAGGCAAAGTCACTTGAGTTTGAGTAAATGTGTAGTTTATGCGCATGTCTTCTTTTTAGTGTGTGTGTGTGAGTGTGTGTCTGTGTGTGTATCTGTGTGTGTATGTATGTATGTATGTATGTATGTGTGTGTGTGTGTGTGTGTGTGTGTGTGTGTGTGTGTGTGAGTGTGTGTGTGTGTGTTTGTGCTTGTGTCTGTGGGTGTGAGTGTGTGTGTGTGTGTGTGTGTGTGAGTGAGTGTGCGTATGTGTGAGTGACTGTGTGTGTGTGTGTGTGTGTGTGTCTGAGTGTGTGTGTGTGTGTGTGAGTGTGTGTGTGTGTCAGGGGTGCAAACAGCCCGCTTTTCGGCGCCTCCCGCTTTTTTCACGTCAGTTTGGGTGACTTGTGTGAATCGTGCAGATCCGAAGAGTTTTTTTTTAAGGAGGAGGGGGGGGGGGTTCGGGGGGGTTGAGAGGGTCCGATTATAATTTAACCAACAGTAATTCTGGATTGCGTCCACCAACAAGTAAATAGGAAATAAGCGAATCAGAACACTGCGCGCCAAACCAGCATTATGTGCGCAAGCGTGAACCACTAACGTTAGTGTTTCTGTCTCACTCTGGATCTGCCACTGCATCACATTTCTCCCTGCGTGGCGTGGAGTATCCGTTTTTATGTCGGCTCTCATGTTAACTGGTTAGAGCTTGTGTTAGAGCACAATGCCTGCGTATGGCGAGTGGATAATGCCACGGATAACTTACCGAAGTCTACAGTCGTGTACTTTTACGTGACAGAAGGGGTACGCCGCACCACAGACGGGTGAAACCAACGCGTGACTCCAACGTCGCATCACAGCACGTCGCACCACTTACGCGTGACTCCAACGTCTCACCACAGCACGTCGCATCACAGACGCGTGACACCAACGTCTCACCACAGCCTGACTCCAACGTCGCATCACAATAAAATAATATCTATTTCCCCCCCTAGCTTTTCTTATCTTTCCTTTGTTATCTTTCTAATCAATCATTCTTTTCTTGTATTCTGATGACATTGAAAATATCATTGATACAAATTTTGTATTGTATACAAAGTTGTGTAGGCTATGTCATTAATGTCATCTCTGAATGGTTTACGAACATAGTTTTTTTTTATATATATATAATTCACTCACTTTCTACTGGATATGAGGTCTATGCAAATTATACACCATCAAAGTCACAACTTTTTGCACAATTATTAACAACAACTTTAAAGTTGAACAGATAAATTAATTAATTGTAATCTATAAACATAATATTCTGGAATGTGTCAGTCTGAGTTTTTACTTTTGAAGGTGGTAATAATTTTAATTTACACAGTTGACCATAATGGGCGAATACACAAAATTAAACTATTCACGATATTGCTTACAGGAGAAGGTGACAAGAAAGTATTTTAATAGCCTATTATTTTCAAGAAACCAACAATGAAAAAATATAAGACAGGGAAATAGTCGTTTAGTCACAAAATGCAAAACAAGGTAGGTTCATGGTCAAATGTTCAAGACTAGGGCTGTCAGTGTCGACTATTTATTTAGGCTATATATTTTTTGGTCATAAAGATAGATCTGAAGTGAACAATAGCCTTTAGTATGACTTAAATACATAATTACAAATGAGGCAATATAATTGGTTCAAATAAAGTAGGGTATTAAAAGTAATTAATTATTTTATTTTATTTAACAACACTATTAAAATACATGAAGAAATATATAAACAATGAACATATGTATATTATGTACAAATGCCAACAGAGGGCGCAAGAGGATAACTGACGATAATTGTTACACTTTACATCAAGAGCAGTACTACGGTGAGGCATAGCTGCTGCCACATACATATTATTGTTTCCCCTCAATTATGTTGTAGCCTAATGACGAGATCTTATGTCGTTTTAACGTCATCTTTTCTCGTAATAACGTGATCTTATGTCGTTAAAACGACATATTTTTCTCGTAATAACGAGATGTCACGACATCTTTTTTTTTTTGCCTTTATAATCCACATAAAATTGACAGCCTATCCTTTTTCACACTTCTACGTTCAAAAAGCTTATGCAAATAGTAACAGCCCCCAATCAGGCAAAATGAATCAATGAGGCCCTTTTTAAAAATATATTTTATACAGGCCTATAAGTTTTTTTTATATAATATATTAATTATATATAGCCAAAGATTTATTTTTGTTAATAGGCTATATCTTCATTACCTAGAGATAATTAAACAAAAAGTAGTCAAAAAACATCTAACAGAACATAGCCTAAGTTGTTTATTTTTTACAACATTGTGTTCTTATTTTGTTTAATTAACGAAATGTCAATCTTCATCTTTATAACAGAAGATACAATACAAAAATCTTCAAGATACAGCCATATAATCTTCACATGTATAACGGACAGTCACCTTATAAACAGTCCTTTGTGTGGTGGAATAAGCAATGCTATATAGAAATGTTACCGGTATAATTTAAACTTTATTTTATTATTTTATTTGTTCATGAACTAATTATGCTAACTCAACTAATTTAATGTACAGAGCTGGATAAAATTACTAATTAAATAATGTCAAATATTAAATGTAGGCTATTGATTAGAGTTGCCATAGACTAAAGGATTTTTCTAGACTAGTAGTAATTTATTTAAGCAATTAGGACTAATCGCACGTTTATATTCAATCCTGGGTGTATATGGCTATTCCGCGCTCAAGCGCATAAAACTTGCCGCAAAGCACCGGCAAAAGTAGGCTAATGAATGCGCCTTTCATACGGACAGGATCACATAATCAGATGGTAGCCTACCGTATTTGCTTTCGATTGGATTTTTTTTTCGTTGGTGGACATTTTTATTTTATTTATAAACTTTATATAGATAGTGATATTTCTCATGTCTGTGAGGCTAACTGTTTTCGGTTCATTTTTTAGATGCGCTCCAATTCACAGAGATCATGAAAGCGCGTTCGTTTTCTTTTATTTTACAAAAGCACAACGTGTTCTTGTTGTTGAGAGTTTACACAAATAAAGTTGCGACTGATGTATTATTCTTTTCTGTATGACTAGAAATGGAGTATTTAAGTTGTTTCCACTGTTGATAGGAAAATGCGAGTGATGGCACCGGCGCGTCCATGTGTGCCATGCAGTGCGCGCTCCACACTCCGCACAAACACTCGGATATGCGCTTAATAATAGCGAACATTTATCTAGGTTAACGTTAGAGCGAGCGGCCATGCCAGACTGATAAGTCCTTCATGTTTAACAAATCAAATTCTGTTGCATTTTATTGCGCCAGTTTGAAAAGGGCGGCTGAAACACTCTACAGATAAACGCCCAATGCTGTTTTTTTTTTCTTTAAAATAAATACTGTTTGTGGGCTAATTAATGCCACAATAATTTGTTTATTTTATTGGCTACTTTTATTTTTCATTTTTGTTTTGCATTGAATACCATTTAAAGGATTTGCTGTGCACCGCAATGCCATCCTCCCATAGAAAGAAACGTTAAGAGCCACCTTTATTTTCTTTATAATAAAGGGTTTCTATCGGAAAACGCTTAACGTATAATTAAATGCATTGCGTTCATATTCTGGGCTCATCTGCTTTTCTGTAGGATATGGTTTATTAATAAGGTGTGTACAGCATTTGATCTTTATCACTGAAGTAGCCTATTAAGCCACATTAAGCTTTTTCTTTATGCTTAGCCTAATATGCAATTAAACCCATTTTTTACAGTCTGAATTAAACACAATGTTCGCATTCTGGGCTCATCTGCTATTAATAAGGTGTGTACAGAATTTGATCTTTTAACATGAATGTCCGTTGGGGGCTGCTATTTCTTCAGCTTTTTGAACGTATGATGAAGACATGATTGGCTATCAATTTTATGTGGATAAAGGCATATTTTGTACATGACTACAAAATGTGTCGTTTTAATGAAATAAGATCTCGTTATTACGAGAAAAAATATGTCGTCAAAACGACATAAGATCTCGTTATTACGACATAATTGAGTGGAAAAAATTATATGTAGCCTATGTGGCAGCAATGCGTCACCGTAGTTTTTCATAAACTTCGATTTAAGAATAAAGAATTTTCCAAGCAAAATGATTAAGTCGACTATAGCCTATATTGTACAGAGAAATTTGAGTCAGAAAAGTAAAAGAAGATATCAAAATTAGATAAATGTAGGCTATGTTTGAGCCAAGTTGTTGAAACATTGTTGTTGCCATTAATGATTAATGAGGATAGGAGCAGGCTTCACTCAATTTTTGATAATACACTTTTTAGAGTGCTGGCCTAAAAATATAATAGCCTACATAAGAATAGGACAGAGGCCGCACTATGCATAGACGTTTTTTATTCGTTGCACAAACGCGTTTCGGCGTGTGCCTTCTTCACTGCAAGGCACACGCCGAAACGCGTTTGTGCAACGAATAAAAAACGTCTATGCATAGTGCGGCCTCTGTCCTATTCTTATGTTGCCATTAATGAAACATTGTAGGCTATATCATTCCACAGAGAAGAGCTATGTGAGCAATTATAGAATAAATGGTCTAACGTTTCCGTTTCCATAAAGCAAAAGCTGCATTTTTCGTCTACGGTAGGCTATAAATTTAGAGATAATCTTGTTGGGGTAATAAATTATATTTCTTTTAATTTGTTTGTAATTAAAAATGTATGTGGGTTACTCCATGCTCCATTCCAATTAATATTTTCATACAAGGGGGACCATTTGTATCTGGAGGCAGGGATAGATTTTGCAAATAAAAGATTTTTATTACTTTGTTGTTAACTTTTCTGTCTAAGATAGACCATTTATTGAAACACTGCTGTAGAAAGACCAACAAGTTAGAGCCTGTTTATGGAATATTCGCTTCTTTTTTTATTAAATCCAAGCAATTGGGTGTTGACAAATTTAAAATTAAGAGGCTTCAATAATAAAAAAAAAATTCACTTTAAAGAAAAGCTTACAAAACAAAACAAAAATCATGTCTCCCGATATAGCCTATTGCAAATCCAATCTTACTCATGCTATTCACTTTTCGTTATCAACATCGGAAAAATAACATTAGATTGGGACGACGTGTGTATTAGGCGTCTTATTAGGCGACGTACTGAGGGACGACGTGTGTATCAGGCGTCTTATTAGGCGACGTACTGAGGGACGACGTGTGTATCAGGCGTCTTATTAGGCGACGTACTGAGGGACGACGTGTGTATTAGGCGTCTTATTAGGCGACGTACTGAGGGACGACGTGTGTATTAGGCGTCTTATTAGGCGACGTACTGAGGGACGACGTGTGTATCAGGCGTCTTATTAGGCGACGTGCCTGGTTCAGACGTTATGATTTTTTATACATTTCTCACGTATGCCGTCGCCACGTCGCCGTAAGGTATACTTTACAACTGTGACGCCGCCGTGACGTCGCCGCCGGTCTGTCGTCTGACGTCTCTATCAATCCCATTCAAAAATAGACACGGACTGACGGCGACGGAAGGGTAGACTGCTCCTTCGCCTTCTTCAGGGTAGACTTAGAAAAGTCATTATCCGCTCGCCATAGC
>NC_138230.1:44374931-44479931 GCF_964197995.2 Scardinius erythrophthalmus | reverse complement strand
TGCCACCCATCATTCAGGCTGTAAACACAGCTCTTGTTTTTGCCGTTGCAAAAGCCTAGTTGTGTTCTATTCTAATGGAAAATTCAGGGTTGATATATTCAGCCGTCAGATGGCCCGTTCCCCTGGACGGCTCTGAACTATTCATGCATGCACATCTCGAAATAATCCAGCCCGCATTTCAGTCCAGAGTGTGACCCTGGGTTTCCACCGCAGGGAGTCCAGAGTCTGAAATCACAGCTTGAAAACATCGCTATAATCATACTATATTTAAGAGCAGAGACAGTTATTTAGTTCAGCTTTTTGGTCAACAGACAGTTGGCGCCACTTTAGCTTCCGATACGCCTTCTAAAAGCAATTACGGGAGCACTAAAGCACCTCACGAATCAATGCATTACTGTATGAATGAGTCTGTTAGAAAATTCTGGAGTGAATGAAACTTCAGTTTCTTCCATGCTAACTTTAGTTGCAATGTTGTTGCAAGATTCTCAAAGTTATGAACAAATATTTCCAGTATCGGCAACAGAATGTTTGTTCAAATCTTTTCGGTCTCTAATAATTTTCTCAAAACGGTGGCACGTGTGTGTGTGTGTGTATATATATATATATATATATATATATATAATATATATATATATATATATATTATTATTATTATTTTTTTTTTACATTTTAGTTCTTTAGTCCTCTGGTGTTCTTCGATCATTTTTGACCGACAAATTTAAAATACAATTTTTTTTTCTTCTTCGTTGGAATGGTACGAAACTTGATAAAGGTTTTGGCACTTGCTATGTGAACACAAAAAAATAATCATGGATATGATTTGAACAGGTTAAATGGTCCTGAAAAAAATAGTCACACTTGTGCTCCTCACGGACAAAAAGAAGCGCATTGAAAATTCATAGGAGACGAATTTCATCTAGTGGAAACTTTTGGTACTGCAGCCGAACACATTCTTACTGAAAGCTCATTTTTGGAGATATCAGGCTCAGTTTTAGAGAAAAACATGTTTTGAAAATGTAAATTTGCAAAAATTGCACATTTCTCATAACAATAAAACAAAACATTTTTAAGTTTAAGTTAAGTTCCCTTTTTAAAACTTTTTTCACTTCAGCAATAATCTGCCAAGTGTCGTCTTTAAAAAGAGACCAAACTTCAGTCTGTCGCTCTAAAGCGTTCAAGATTTACCACAGTTTAAGTTGGAAATGGTCTTTGCTCAAAAAGTGAATAAATGGATTACAAATACAGGGTAAATATAATTTAGTGCCATAAAATTCCCTAAAAATACAAAATATTAAATAAAAAACATTATCAAACTAAAATATATTAATTTCATTGAAATAAAAAAATTAATTTCGGTCATTTTTGTTTCAGTTTCACCACTTGTTTCAGAATATTCAGAGAAATAACGAATGGGAACTTCAGCAAGAAAACTTCTTAGATCTTATATCTGCAGTGTTTCTGACGGAAGTGAATGTAGTGAATATGAGCTGAGCCTGTAAATGAGAAACACCTGGCAGGGAGCCAGACATTCACAGCTTGGCTCTGTCAATCACGACTCTCTTCCTCAGTGTTTTCCGAGCGCCATTACACACATCATTCACGCTCTTCCGCTGTGTGTCAGGCTGCCTTGTTAAGACGACTGTCCAATTAATTGAAAGCAGACTGACGCGGGCATCAGTTTGTGCATTAGGCGATATAAACCAAGAGCTGCACACTCCACTTCAACAGCCTTCAATTATTCCGAGAAGGAGAGCAAAAAAAAAGCAGCGATGCACTTCTGTGGAAAATGACCCACAGCAGGGCTTGTTTATAAGTCTGAGAGCTTGTTTGGATTGATTCGAAGCGTAAAGGGAACCTGTTTTTTCAGCTACCGTGCACAGGGTAGGGCACTCGAAGGAGAAAACTTACTAAACGTCAACACAAATGCCTTTTAAAGGTGCATGTGTGAGTAAATAAATGCATGTTCCTGGCCAGGGTAGTGGAAACTTCAGGGGTGAGGGAGGCTTGGCAGCTCATTATCAGGAGCTAGAGCGGAAGTTTCAGGTCGAGTATCACAGTAATCCACCGGCGCGGAAGAAACGCATTCAACATCAACACACTAGAGAGACACTTTAGATGGGGTTTACTTCAGGATAGTCACACAGCCGTTCAAAAGTTTGGGGTCAATATGGTTTTTAATGTTATTAAATATAAAACATTTTGTAATATCCTGTTATCTTTCTAAAGGCAATGCCAACATATATTAAAGGTGACATATTATGCCCCTTTTCACAAGATGTAATATAAATCTATGGTGTCCCCAGAATGTGTCTGAAATTTCAGCTCAAAATACTCCCAGGGGCCGTATTCACAAAGCATTTTATCTTACCACTAGGAGTACTCCTAATTCGCACTAAAAGATTTTAGCTAGGAGTTTTCTCTTAAAAGTTATTCACAACGCCTTTCAGACCTACTCTTAGTAAAGAAAAATGACAACTCCTAAACTAAGAGTGAGTCTTCGTTGCTATGGATGATGTCATTACTCATGCACGAGCTTGACTGAAGTGACCACCTTGATTGGCTGATGATTGTAACACGGGAATGATTCCAAACACCTCCCCTACGATGATGAGTGACAGGTGACAGGTCTGAGAATGCGTACGCTACACAAGTAGTGCGAAGGATGATGAATAACTGAATAAATAGCCTAAATGAATAAAGAGTAAGGCAAAACAAATAGCCTAGTAGCCTAATGAAACATATGGATTGATGCAATATCACTTTGCAACATTATTGAATTAATCTGTCACTATATGCCTCTGCCTACGTTTGCAAAGAGAATAACATTTTAATTTGATTCACAATGAAACGTTACAATTAGTTTACATGTAATAAGTAGCCTAGTTTTGGTTGTTGTTGGTGGCGTTATTGCATCCCTAGTTATGCCTACAATGCAAAATTGTTCCCTCGCGATTGGAAGCTCCTGTAGTCGCCGCATACGCATTTCAAAACATCGCAACGTGAAATGCCACAAAAAGCTGTTTGTGAATAGGTCTTAGTGAGTTAGGAGTCCTCTCGACTTCTTTTAAGCTGTCCCAGACTTAGGTGCTACTTTTAGGGCTAAAATGCTTTGTGAATTACTCTTAGTCAAAAAAATTAGGAGTCCTAAAGTTACGAGTGACACGCCCATTATTTTTAGGAGTTGCTCCTAAATTCGCCAGTTAGGAGCTACTTTTAGCCTTAAAATTCTTTGTGAATATGGCCCCAGATCATTTATTATAGCTTGTCAAATTTGCCCCTTTTTGGGTATGAGCAAAAATGTGCCGTTTTTGAGTGTGTTCCTTTAAATGCAAATGAGCTTTAGCTCCGCCTCCGTTCAGAAGAGGGCGGAGCCTTTACACGAGCTTCGGATACTCCGGCAGTAACAAAACAGGCCAATCTCACTCATCCAGAATCCCAGAATAAACAGTAGCGAGTGCAGCCTTACGGAGAGACTCAGGAAGAGCTTCTGAATGTTAGTGGAGACATTTCTGTAGTTGTTGTGGAGTTACACTGATCATCTCATCATCATGTTTCACTTCTCCACAAGTGTCCACAGTTCCTGAGGTGTTTATAAGACTGTAACATGTTCTGGTCAATAGTGTTCAGTGCTCGTCTGTGCTCAACCACAGAACAGCTTCAGGCTCTGCTGGATCTTCATCATTGCGTTAGAACTGGTCTCTGTTGTCACTCGCAAAACCAAATGTTGGCGCAAATGTGTAAACGTGCAGATTAAGGGCCAGTAATATTATAATAAGATCCTCTTCATACGTCAGAACGGGAGCGAAATCTGAAAGCGGAATCTCTTGCAGAGAAAGGCTCACCAGAACACAGTTACTGGGTTTCACTTTACACGTTTTCTGGGTTAGTAGAAGCACTCGATTATAGCACTGACACACGGAAAAAGCCAGATTTTCATGATATGTCCCCTTTAAGATGCACAATATACATTATTTTTCTAATAAATTACCAACTTTTTACCTACTCAAAGTATTTAAAAAATCAAACTGGAAAAGGCCAGTTTTCTAGAGTAACTTGTTTTTCTCCATGCGGGAGTAATCTGAACATTGTCCTAATCAAAGCATTACAATGGCTAATCAAGAGTATTTGTACTTCAGCTGGTGCCCAGAATCTCTCACAGGGAGCAGTGTGTGTGTGTGTGTGTGTTCGCAGGGTTATCTGATCTATAGATTCACTGGCGTCCTCAGGGCCACTGTGGTGAAGATAAATGAATATAGATTGCATGTACCGACGGTAGAGAGAGAGAGAGAGTGTGTCAGGCCCTCCATTACAAACCTGTGATGTTGTGTGTGTGTGTGTGTGTGTGTGTGTGTGTGTGTGTGTGTGTGTGTGTGTGTGTGTGTGTGCGTGCGTGTTCCAGGAACAGCTTTGGCCAGTGTGACCCTGGTCTTGCGAGCAGTGATACGGACAATGGGGGCAGAAGAAGAGGTGCTTAATGCAGTTACTGGAGTGGAGACATTTCACTCACTGCACCTGATCACATTACTGAGAGAGAGAGAGAGAGAGAGAGAGAGAGAGAGAGAGAGAGAGAGAGAGAGAGAGAGAGAGAGAGAGAGAGAGAGAGAGAGAGAGAGAGAACAGAGAGAGACAGAGAGAGAGAGAGAGAGAGAGAGAGAGAGAGGTTTTTGCGCAGGATGAGACTCAGTCAGAGACATAGTAACAATAGGAGACTGGAAATGCAGAAGTGTGACGCAGGTCGAGGTAATCAGAGATATTGTGAGAGAGTGGAGAGAAAGAAAGAGAGACTAAGAAGATGAACAAACCTGACGCTGGAATGATCCGCGACACACTCATAAATCCAAGAGATATAAAGAATTATCTATTTCATTCAATACTGAAAAATATTGCGAACAAAAAGTTATTCAATTATTATTTTTGATTTGTTCATTTTATTTCTTTGTTAGGGCTTATGGATGGATGGATGGATAGATTGATCGATCATCAAACTCCACTGGACTCTAGTTGAGTCTCTCCTGCATCATGTCTATGAGAGGCGCTGCTGCATATAAACATTACAAATCACATTCCATATCAGTTATGATTCAGAAGCAGATTCTCATGTCAGCAGGAGAGACTCGTGGGTTTAGGAACAGGGCGTGGAAGCCTGTGAACACGGGTCAGCGCTTATCCTGAGAGAGAGAGAGAGAGAGAGAGAGAGAGAGAGAGAGAGAGAGAGAGAGAAAAGGGGGGAAGAGAGGGAGAGAGTGAGTGACTGAGTGAGTGACTGAGTGAGTGAGAGTGAGAGAGAGAGAGAGAGAGAGAGAGAGAGAGAGAGAGAGAGAGAGAGAGAGAGAGAGAGAGAGAGAGAGAGAGAGAAACAGAGAGAGACAGAGAGAGAAAAGGGGGGAAGAGAGGGAGAGAGTGAGTGACTGAGTGAGTGACTGAGTGAGTGAGAGTGAGAGAGAGAGAGAGAGAGAGAGAGAGAGAGAGAGAGGGGCTCTGGTTTCTGCATTCCCTATAGTAGGCGTGTGCCGAGCTCAATGTATCCGCAGGGATGATGGGATCGAGACAGCTGGGGACTGGGAGGACATCATGATCACTGGGACACACTGAGAAAAGACAGGGCGTGTAACGGTGCTCCCAAAATATCAAAACATCCACATGTACGGGATGCATGTCCGATCGGGACAGAATGCCGGTCAGTCTCAGGGACAGTGAGAACAATGAGCGCCTGGTTATGAGGAGAGAAAACAACCGGGAGACAATAGAGAGAGCCGGGGATCAACGTTTATGGAAATTAGGCAAACAACAGCATGGGCGAGAGAGGGAATTATGTGTTTGGAATGGGAGAGTTACAACACGAAGATGGCACTTGTTCAAACTAAACAACACGCAGTATTATACACACATAATACTGAATAATCCTAAAACTGGCTGTGAATAAGAGTAAACCAGATCAGCCTACTGGAAAGCATGCATATTCATTGCACATCCGACCAAAAGTCCCCCTGTGGTGAAAATCAAGGTTGTTTATGTGTCTATGTGAAGTTTTTAATGTGCTTTAAGACAAACCATGTGTAAATTCATAAGTCGACACCATTGCTGAGTATTTCCTCCTTAAAACTGCAGTGAATCAAAGACAGTCTCAAAAACACGCTTTGAAATCGCTGGTGTTTCTGACGTCACAAACTACCTTGTAACCAATCAGATCAACGTGTGATCGTCAACCAGTGGATCTCTGAGCTGAGTCAGAGCCATAGAGAGAAAGAGTTGCGACACTCCCATAGACCTCCGTTGTAAATAATGGCGGCGCTTTTAACCGCCTACTTCCGGGATTTGAAGATCGGAATAGTTCTAAACACTGTCATTTGGGCGTTGGACCCCATTCACTTACATTGCTGCGCGTCGAGTTGTTCTAGAGTAAAGTTGCTGAAATATCGACCTCTTTTGAATTGTCAACTGTCTATTTTGTATCAGAGGCTCTTTGCGATGCTTATACTGGTCTTCATTTGTAAATGCACAGCGTAATTATTTATATTTTATGTTGGTTGTTTCAACCAATTTTCAAGCACTGCCTGCTAGTGCGACTTCATCAGCTGTGACAGTAAGAGTTCGGTAATGAATCACTACCACCTTTATAGCAACTTTTATTTAATTTAATTTTTTGGGATATACTAACTTTTCATTAGGTGTTATTGTCTTGAGTGAAGCGGCTTGTGAGAACAATGCTGGAACTCTAGGATTGTTATGGGATCACCAGTCCTGTGGATCACCTGCCCCTGGTTTTTGTTTTTCTTGTTCACACACACTCACACAAGCACACATTTTTGTTGTCTGTCATTGTTTAATAAAAAATATTTAAGCAAACTCTGAACGGACCGCCACGGCAGACCTCTTTGCGTGATATCGAAGGAAGGCTAATGGCTGAATCAAAATTTATAAGCAAAATCACGGGAATCAATAGCCTAATACAGCCCAGTTGTGCTAAAATAAATATCATGAGATGTCCATCATCAGATGAATGATATGGAATATTTAAGTTAGAGCCGCTAAAGCCAGTGCTACTACCCATGCGAACATGAACACTGAGCTTTTCCCTCCAAAAATATAGCCTAAAACTTATCTCCAAATGCAAAACTGATATTAACAAAATGCAATAATGCAATAACAGCTGAAAAAGTACTTGGGTGTGTGTTTATTTTATATTTACCGTTCAATAATGCAATCGCTGCTGTCTGTCCCATAGAAGAGCATGACAGCCAGCGTATGTTTTAGAACTATTGGGGCTTACATGAACCACGTGACAGCCATAGCGGCGACATCAAAGAGTGTCGCAACTCTTTCTCTCTATGGCTCTGAGCTGAGTGAGTGAGTGGAGGCGGGGCTCATTTGCATATTCATAGAACCGCGTATACTAAATGAGGCAAGGGTGTCGAGTTACATTCAAGATATTTTAAGGCATGAAGACATTATTTTCAAGGAAAAAACGTTTAAAGGGGGGGTGAAATGCTCATTTTCACTCAATCTCCTGTTAATCTTGAGTACCTATAGAGTAATATTGCATCCTTCATATCTCCAAAAAGTCTTTTGTTTTATTATATTTTTAAAAGAAAGATAGGCTGTACCGAGTCTTTCCAGAAAAAAACGAGCGGCTGGAGGCGGGCCGTGTGGGCGAAGCTAAAGTTGTGCTAACGCGCCGAGCTAACAACACACAGAGACATTTGTTCAACAGTTTTACTCACCGTTCCAACGCACGACCGCGAACCTTTATCATTGTGACTGCTCGATCCTTAAGCATTAGACGATCTGCAAATCCGATCTGGGCTTTGTTTATAAAACAATCATCGTCGAAATGCAGGGAACAACAGTCTTACACAACTCCGTTGATGCTCAGGAAAACAAACTCCATCCACGGGTTTCTTAACGCTGGGTTCTTTGGGAATCTGTGCAGGGTTGTCTTGCCCTGGCAACCAAAAACACACTTCTTTGGTGACACTGACTTCCCAAAAGCCGGGCAGGGCGCATTGATGGCGAACTGCTTTCGCTCTCTTGCTCTGGTCTACGAGTGCGCGCGCGCCCGCAATCTTACCGGAGAAGTGCCCTTAGGACCCATATAAGGAAATTCCGCTCTATCTTACGTCAGACAGAGCCATACTCGAAAAAAAACTTTCCGAAACTTGTGACAAACCGGAAGGAGTATTTTTGGAACAAAAATACTCCTTCAAACGTACAACTTAGTTTTTGAAACTTTGTCCATGTTTAGCATGGGAATCCAACTCTTTACCAGTGTAAAAAACTCAGTATGCATGAAATAGCATTTCACCCCCCCCTTTAAATATGTTATTTTGGTGATCAAAGTTGAGTTTTAAGAGATTACATTTTTTTACTTTAAATTTAAACTAACAAAGAGATGAATTTTAGACGACTATGGCTTGCATTGAATTTGAATGCAAAATGCAATCTTGTTATCAATGTTTTGTGTTGTTATGTCAGTAGGGGGCGCTCTTAAAATGGCAATTTATTTTAGTGCTCTCAGCACTACTTAACACATTTTATCATATTTCAATTCATTCAGCACAATCACTGCAGATGTGAAAACAAAATGGAGATTCTATGTGGATATAGTAATGGATACATACACGTTCTGATACTCTAATCGTAGTGAGTTTTACAGGTAGGCTGATGTTTGATTTCCTATGCGGTGTCTAAAAGGACGTAATCCGGTCCATTCCCCAGGATTATTCATAAATGCAGGCTTTAAATCAGGTGTGTATGGGTTTAAACCACTGTTTCCATGGATACGGCGCACACTTGGCGTCTAGACCTCACGGAGAGTCATTAAGCTGTTGTGATAGCGGCGCTATCTAACCGCGACAGGTGAACGCTGCCATTGAGGCCGTTGTCAAGTAAAGTTCAACCAATTCTCGAATGATTAATTCATAAAGCTGAATACGCTCCTCGTCTGACAGGTTTATCTAGGGCACGTCCCGACGCCGGTGTTTAACACTCCGAGCCTGACAGTTTCTCCAGCCTGAAGCTCCTGCGCTCGGAGACAGAAAGCATGGCTCTGGCTGCGTCTAATATCCCGGTGTCACGGCTGGCCTGGGATCAGGTGTGCTTGACCTCGCTAAAGGTCAGCGTGGAGCTCATTTAGCCATTTCCAAATAAATTAATGAGTGTAAACAATCTTATTTAACAGATATTCATCTGAATGGTCGAAAGGTCACTGATTCCATTCCAAGCACGCACACAAAATGAAACTCTGTTTGTGAAAAGCATTTACAAAATGCATACGTGAAAATTAATAAACCCATAATGAACAAAGTTTACTTGTGCTTAGTCAGTATGCCAGTAAAGGTCACATTATGGCACTCAATGGAGTTTTTGTCTCCCAAAAGAAAGAGTCGATTGAACGGCTTGGATCAGTAATTCCAATCTCACTTTCTGTAACTCATTTGATTGGCTGAGCAGTGTCCCTTAGCCCCGCCCTCAAACACTGTAGTGTATCTGAGACTGGAAGAGTTTGGTTCGTGTTGTTCGTGTCGAGAAGACGCTGTTTTCTGCTGACAAAGCAAATCCACTTGATGAGATTGATACGGTAAAACCCACGCCATCGACACTGTTCGTATCACTGTGATCAAGAGCTGAGATTCAGATATGATAATGAGCGTTTGCTCTCTGACCAATCACAGCACACTTGACCATCTGACCAATCAGAGCAGAGCAGCTCTCAGAGAGGCGGGGTTTAGTGAGACCGAATCTTCTACACTCAAAATATTTGTCATTCCTATATAATATTCCCTAATTATGCTAATTATACTATTTTAAAGCTGCAAAACCCAGTCAACACTTTCGGATATGGGATATATAATGTCAATACAAAAACTTTCAAACGTCATCATGCATTTTTATGGTGTGCAAAGAGATGATGATTTCGCCATTCTAAAGTAAAGTCTTCAAACGTTCTCCTGGTATTCCTGAAAAATCAATGGAAGCTGCAGACACTCAAACTATAGTGTTTATGTTCAGTGTGATTGTAGAAACATGCATTTGGTGAGTATCTGTTCAATCCGAGGTAAATCAGGCCCTTTCAAACCTTAAATAATAGCCCGGGTAAGAGTGTGTCTTACATCAGTCTCCCGGAGTTTCGGCTCATTCCTCCTTAAAAGCTTTCATCTCCAGCAGAGTCAGACAATAGCAGACGTGATACGGATGGATTCTCTCAGATCCACTTCTGCGAAGCGGGATAAAGCACTAAATGACCAGCTACTCTTCTGACTTACACTCCATTTAACATGGAGAGCGTTTGACCTTGAGGGAAAGAACTTCCTGCTTTTCCAAGTGGAAGCTGATTGGTTGGATGAATTGTTTCAGAAGGCATATAAATAACATTCCAATTTCCCCCTTAAATGCTAGGAAAATCAAATTAGTTTTTATACAATATGCATGTTATGTGCGTGACTGACGTGGCTCGTGGTCATAATGAATCTGGAATCTGGTGTAATGAACAAGTCTGTTGTGCAATGCAACATTCCACTTGGTTTCACCAGGTTTTATAATAATATATGATTTATATTTGGCAGCCTTTGAAGAGCGTTGACTGACGTCGATGGAGTCGTTTGACAGGTCGATTGTTGATATGTGCATGTAGTTTGAGTCCTGTCTGACAGCTCTCAGCGTCCCAGTTTAACACAGCGAAGCCTGGGACGATCTGCAGTTCGTTCTGTGAAATACTCAAATTCGTAGGAGATATAGAATGTTCATGCAGCTACAAGTTTAATATATATATATATATATATATATATATATATATATATATATATATATATTTATATATATATATATATATATATATATTAAATCTTTATTTTACAAATGCATTTATTTTATATTTATGTAATATATATATATATATATATATATATATATATATATATATATATATATATATATATATATACATATCGTTAGCCTCATAGCATAATTGCCTAAGTCATTTTTTGGCCAAATTGTGATATCTGCCTAACTTTACTGACAAACCAATGCTGCATCATCCTGCCTTTCTGCCTATGTTCTTAGCCAATCACAACACTTATTAGAATCCAAAAACACTATCTGCCTTAGTCATCTCTTTGACTTAGGCAGTTTTGATACAAACAAAATGGCAGAAAACATGGGAAGACAGATGTCCAGAAGTGATGTTAACTCTTCTGTTTGATTCGTTTTCATCTGGTAAGAGTTCATATTTCTTCAATTGTCTAGATACTAAATGTAATTTCAGTTAATGAAAGGGATTATAAACTGTATTTTAACTTGAAATCACATTTTTTGCAAGAAGATATGATGAAGTAGCTAGCCAACACTAGCAAAATATTACCTCATTTCTGGTCAGAACAAATCTTTACACTTAAGAAACGTCACCATAAAAAGACATTTAGGCAATTTTAGGCAAGTGAAGTAATTAAGCATTTACTTTTTATTTTAAGTGCAAATAGATTTTTTTTAGAAATTAGACATTTTGACTAGACATAAGTATTTGGTAAGATTTAGATTTTTTTGCAGTGAACCTATGAATGTAACATGATTTACTGTGTTAAAATACTCAACAGCATTTTCTGCTTTATTGTCAGGAAATAAAGATGATACCCTTGTAGTGGAGTTAGAGGATTTAGATAAGAGTAGACCTAAGAAAGAAGGTCATGACGTGGACATGGGGCAACAGATAGAAGAGGAAACAGCCAGTAAAGCCTCCAGAGCTGAATCAGATCCTGATTTAGTGAAATCGATGACACTGTCTTGTCTAGGCACAGAGGCGCGGCCGGTAGTGCGAGGCGCAGAGGCGACAGGGCGAGGACTCCGGGTACGTCCTCCGGATTCTGGCGAGACTGACAGGTCCTCTTCCTCCTACGTCGGCGAAGGGGCATTGTAGGAAGCAGTGACTTGACTGGCTCTGGATCAGCCGCGCAGGCGACTGGCTCTGGATCAGCCGCGCAGGCGACTGGCTCTGGATCAGCCGCGCAGGCGTCTGGCTCTGGATCAGCCGCGCAGGCGTCTGGCTCTGGATCAGCCGCGCAGGCGTCTGGCTCTGGATCAGCCGCGCAGGCGACTGGCTCTGGATCAGCCGCGCAGGCGTCTGGCTCTGGATCAGCCGCGCAGGCGTCTGGCTCTGGATCAGCCGCGCAGGCGACTGGCTCTGGATCAGCCGCGCAGGCGACTGGCTCTGGATCAGCCGCGCACGCAGGCGTCTGGCCTGGCTCTGGATCAGCCGCGCAGGCATCAGGCTCTGGATCAGCCGCGCAGGCGTCTGGCTCTGGATCAGCCGCGCAGGCGTCTGGCTCTGGATCAGCCACGCAGGCGACTGGCTCTGGATCAGCCGCGCAGGCGACTGGCTCTGGATCAGCCGCGCACGCAGGCGTCTGGCCTGGCTCTGGATCAGCCGCGCAGGCATCAGGCTCTGGATCAGCCGCGCAGGCGTCTGGCTCTGGATCAGCCGTGCAGGCCTCTGGCTCTGGATCAGCTGCGCAGGCGTCAGGCTCTGGATCAGCCGTGCAGGCGTCTGGCTCTGGATCAGCCGCGCAGGCCTCTGGCTCTGGATCAGCCGCGCAGGCGTCTGGCTCTGGATCAGCCGCTCAGGCGTCTGGCTCTGGATCAGCCGCGCAGGCGTCTGGCCTGGCTCTGGATCAGCCGCGCAGGCGTCTGGCTCTGGATCAGCCGCGCAGGCGTCTGGCTCTGGATCAGCCGCTCAGGCGTCTGGCCTGGCTCTGGATCAGCCGCGCAGGCGTCTGGCTCTGGATCAGCCGCGCAGGCGTCAGGCTCTGGATCAGCCGCGCAGGCGTCTGGCTCTGGATCAGCCGCGCAGGCGTCTGGCTCTGGATCAGCCGCGCAGGCGTCAGGCTCTGGATCAGCCGCGCAGGCGTCTGGCTCTGGATCAGCCGCTCAGGCGTCTGGCTCTGGATCAGCCGCGCAGGCGTCTGGCCTGGCTCTGGATCAGCCGCGCAGGCGACTGGCTCTGGATCAGCCGCGCAGGCGTCTGGCTCTGGATCAGCCGCGCAGGCGTCTGGCTCTGGATCAGCCGCGCAGGCGTCTGGCTCTGGATCAGCCGCGCAGGCGTCAGGCTCTGGATCAGCCGCGCAGGCGTCTGGCTCTGGATCAGCCGCGCAGGCGTCTGGCTCTGGATCAGCCGCGCAGGCGTCTGGCTCTGGATCAGCCGCGCAGGCGTCTGGCTCTGGATCAGCCGCGCAGGCGTCAGGCTCTGGATCAGCCGCGCAGGCGTCTGGCTCTGGATCAGCCGCGCAGGCGTCTGGCTCTGGATCAGCCGCGCAGGCGACTGGCTCTGGATCAGTTGGGCCGATGAGAGGAGGGATAGTAGACGAGGAATTTTTCCACATTCTCCTCCAAAGACAACTTCCCTTACTCTGTTTAGTTTTTTAGTTAACAAAGACTCAAAGAAAACACATGGCTAAAATACACTGGGGAAACACATCCGGCAGATAAGACACAGCTGGGGCAAAATTAACGAGCTAATAAATGGGGTGATTAACAGGGCACAGGTGAGACAGATTAACTAATGGAACAGACAAGGGAAAACTAAATCAGAACTAAACTCAAACAGAGACGTGACAGCACCTGAGTGGAACTTCGATTAAGGGTGGAAAAGGAAAACAGTGGTTAAGGTTATACATTAAGAAACAACTTGGTTAAGGTTGGCAATTTACACATCTTGGTTATATTTAGGAAAGTAAAACAACTTTTGTTATGTTATGTTTGTATTTATATGTAAGAGAAAAATGCCTAAGTCATGGCATTTTCTGCCTAAGTCACTTTTATTTGTTAGGCAATTGATGATGGGTCTTTTTCTTTTTGCATACTTGTTCACACATCTGGTTGAATGTACTGTTATAATATCAATAAAAAATAACAATGTGATTTCTAAAAATTTAGTTTTTTCTTGTTTTCCAAAAACATTGAAATATGACTTAGGCAATTATGCTATGAGGCTAACGATATATATATACATATATATTATTTGACACTGATTATTGTATTTCTGTTTAACAATTTTTAATGATATGATAGATATAGCTGATGAGGGTGGAGGTGAGGGCAATGTTTTTCTCCTTCTTTTAGCTAATGTTCTTGTTAATTGTTATGATTGTTATAAAAAGAGGAAAGGTATTGTTATGCCTAGTGCATTTGCATATTTTCACATTTGTATGTATATCTCCAATAAATACATATTTACAATTTCTTTTTAATTTTATATAAATATATAATATAGGTATACCAAATATATAATATAAAAAGGTTATAATAATAAAAAATATAATAAAATATATATATATATTACATAAATATTACATAAATATAAAATACATGTATTTGTAAAATAAAGATTTAAAAAAAATGAAAAGGAAAATATAACATCATTTTTTATTTTTAATAATATTTTTTTGAATGTAATAATAATGATTTGTAAATCAATGTTAAATTATAGCCTTAAAATAAATAAGTAAATAAATCCATTTAAAAAAAAAAATATATATATATATATATATATATATACACACATACATATATTAAAATATAATAAATATTAAATAATTTTATTATTTTAGAATAATAATTTGTAAAATAAATAAAAATATAATAAAAATAAAAATATATAGAACAGAACAATTAATTAATGAATGTATTGTATATTATAAAAACTATAATATAAATATAAAAATATAAAGTCTATAATTGAGCTTTTATTTATATATCAGGTTCTAGGATTAGCCTAAACTGAATCCTGGGAGATGTAGGTCATGACCTTTAACCCATCATGTCTTGATCCTGGGTATGAAGAGAGAGAAGTGAACATGTTTAGTGCACTGATAAGTGTGCATGTGTCGTCTGTGTGTCGGATGCATGCTTGACTGAGAAAAGAGTCCGTGCATGAAGAGCAAATTAGCATGTTTCGCTCCGTGCGCCAATAAGCAAATGTGTGTGCGTGTGTGTGTGTGTATGTAAAAGACTTGGCCTGGATAGATGGGGAAAGAGGGTCAAGGGATTGGTGAGCGGTGAGGTAAAGAGAAGGGAAGAATCCCAGCGAGAGAAAATGAGAGGAACTTGAAAAAGAGAGAGCGTACAAAAGACGAGAGGAAGATGGACGGCCTTCGCTTCCTTCTAAATAAACCTAGTTTGTGCACGAGCCACACAAACCACACACTCTCTGGGGGTACAGTTTCACATCCCTAATTACAGTGGGTGTAGCGTTACTTACTGGGCCCTGCCAACGATTGAACACACGCACACACGCACACGCACACGCACACACACACACACACGCACACACACACACACACCAGGCCATGGAAAGGAGTTAAAGTCCTTATGAAGTTCATCAAGCGCAGTCGTGATCAGTTACACTGGTTCACAGCTGATGGTTCACACACACACACACACACACACACACACACACACACACACACTGCAGAGAGAGAGTTTTCCTCTAGTTGTGAGAAGCCAGTGCATTATTCTTCTTTTCTCCTTGAGAATCGAGAATAATGACCTCTTCTGTTCCAGCGTCGCGCACATGGTGGGAGTGTGAAGTCATGGGGACCTTGTTAGCTGTCAAGAAAGGGACCGCATTTTACTATAACACACACACACACACACACACACACACACACACACACACACACACACACACACACTCACTCACTCACTCTCTCTCTCTCTCTCTCACACACACACACACACACACACACACACACACACACACACACACACACACACACACACACACACACACACACACACACACACACACACACACATTCTAATGCCTTCCCAGAAGTCTACAGTGGTATTGAAGAGAGTATAATCAGTATTGCAGTATAATCCTCCGTCTGTGTGTGTGTGTGTGTGTGTGTGTGTGTGTGTGTGTGTGTCCATCCCAAAACTGTCCCGAAACAGCTTGCCCTATTTCTCTTCCCACAAGCTCTCTCACTCCGTCTCATTTACATACCCAGCACAATGCGAGTCCCCCTCTTCCCCTTCCCATGTTTTAAAGTGAGCGAGTGAATGTGGGCCATTCGTCGCTCTCTCTCTCTCTCTCACTCCTGGTTTCATCCCTGTCTCGCTCGGCCTTCGAGGCTCCGAGTGCCTTCAGGTTAATCTGTGGAATAGCAGATGCTGGAGATCATTAACCCCACAGAACCTCCTCTGAGCTATTCCTGAGTTTGGCACCTTAGCTTCCCGAAGAGCAGAGAAACAAGAGCCGGACCCGATGACACTCCGGGTAACGTGTCCAGAAATGTTTCTCGAGCATCAAATCATCATATTAGAGTGATTTCTGAAGGATCATGTGACACTGAAGACTGGAGTAATGATGCTGAACATTCAGGAATAAATTTACATGTTATCATATATTCACATAGATAACTGCTTTTTTACCATATTACTGTATTTTTGATCAAACACGTTTTGAACAGTAGGCGCAGAGTTTAATAATCTGACTCCAAGGTGTGTTGTTTATTAAAACTTACCACATTAATATTCAGTTGAACTCAGGCGTGCAACTTAGCATATTCTGGCTATTTTAATTTACAATAGCTTCAAACATGCTGTCAAATTATATATTACAGGTAAAAATATCACATAAATGTTGAAGCTATTTCTGTACTGATGCACGACAATTATCTGTTATGAATAATCATAGCATTTTGTTCATATTCACCCATTTCAAATAAATAATATACTTTTTAAATTTTATATTAAAAATATATAAAAAACATTTTACACAGTTATTTATAAAATAAATAAAATAAAAAACGACATGAAATATGTTTGTTATCCTTTTCCTGCCAGAGTACTTGTCTTATAAATTTAAAAAGATATATAAAAAATATTTTTAAAAGTTTATTTATAATTTTTTTATATATATATATTTAAAAAAAATAATAAAACATTTTACACGTTTATAAAATAAATAAAATAAGAAATGACATGAAATACGTTCATGTTATCTTTTTCCTGCTAGAGTACTTGTTTTATAAATTTTCAAAATATATATATATATAAACATATTTATTTATAAAAAAATATATATATTTATTTTCAAAAAATATAAAACATTTGAGTTATTTATACTATAAATAAAATAAAAATGACTTAAAATATGTTAATGTTATCCTTTTCCTGCTACAGTAGTTTAATAAATTATATTAAAAAATATATTAATTTATATTAAAAAACGATTATATATTTATTTTAAAAAAATATAAAACATTTTACAGTTATTTATACTATAAATAAAATAAAAAATGATCTAAAATATGTTCATGTTATCATTTTCCTGCTAGAGTAGTTTAATAAATTATAAATAATATTAAAAAATATATTCATTTATATAAACAATAATTATATATTTATTTAAAACAATTATACATCATTTTACAGTTATTTATACTATAAATAAAATAAAAAATGACTTAAAATATGTTAATGTTATCATTTTCCTGCTAGAGTAGTTTTATAAATGATAAATAATATAAAAAATATATTACTTTTATATAAAAAATATATATATTTATTTAAAAATAAATGAAACATTTTATACAGTTATTTATAAAATAAATAAAAAATGACATGAAATATGTTCATGTTATCCTTTTACTGTAAGTTGCTAAATTATCAAGATACAAAATTAGCAGATACTACATCTTATGTCATATATATAATATTTTGGGGTCTAATTTTCTTGCTAAAATGTCATCATGAAACTCTCAAACTGCCGTTCCTGCTGCAATCCTCCCTGTCTGTGAATATAAAGCACACTTCTCCTGCTCAGACCTCCACGATGCAAACCGCCATGCTCATTCCAGTAGAAATAAAGTATTTCATGAATGCTTGACTTCCTCACATGGAGCAGGACCACCGAACACCGAGAAGTTTGGCTAAGTTTGTTCCCTGAACCTGTCGAGTGGAACAAATGAACACATTCATCCACCACAAACCAAGAGCAAACAAGCCTGAAGCCGTTCAACAGTTCGAGGCGTTTATTCGCTCCGCTCCTTTAAGGCCAGCGCTGGATTTCATACACATTCTCTGTGTTAGTTCCTCCCTTCCATACACATATTTCTTCTGTCTCCTCATCCAAAATCTGTTTAACTCCACTGGGTCATCATGTGTGCATTACAAAACAATGTAGAAATGTGTGGTTTGACTCAGAACAGCTGAGACAGGAGTGTACTATCAAGCATGATTTTATTTACAGTCCTCTGAGAATGATTCAAGTTGAAGCTTTTGGTGTCATTAAACACGAGCAGTGTAAACTGATCTTAGCTAAGCCCCGCCTTCAAATCCTGCCTTAGCAACTGTTTCCATGCATATTCTCTCTCTCAAGCTTTTGCTCTTTTCTAATGTAAGTCTACGGTGGATCTGCATGTTCACTTTTAAATCTAAAAATTACATTTTAAATTAAAGTTTGTCAGGACTCATGGCTCGACAAAGGCTTGTTTGAAAGCTTCCCAGGCAGCAAGTTGTATCATGTTGTTAGCATGTCTTGGCATGTGACAAACATTATTTAGCATTTTGCTGGCATGTTAACATGTTTTAATAGATTGTTAGCATGAATTAGCATATTGCTAACATGTCTTACCAATTGCTCACATCTTTTTTAACGCTTTGCTAACATGTTTTACTGACAATCATGGAAATATTAATTCATATTTGATGTTCTGTAAAGCTAGCAACAGTAACCAAGGGGGGCGGGGCTTAGTGAAAGCGCATTCATTCCGCTCATGTTTCATGGATGAGAAATGTTGAGTCAAAGTCTCTTTAAACCATAGACTGTAAAAAAAAACATGGACGAAGTGTGCGTGACGTCACCCCTAGTGTTTCTGAAGAGCATTTTTGAAGCCCAAAGTGGGCGGAGCCGGCCGTCGCCATCTTGGCAGCGCGTCCCCCCTGGATAACGAAAATGTGCAGCGAGGCGGATTAGCTGAGGTGAACTGACGCTGACAGACAGCAGACAAACGGCTAGCAGTGACATCAGCGGCAATCCAGCGGTCACCCAAGTGGCCACACCGCAGAACTTTAAGGCTCAATATAATTTAAACGGATGATTTGTAAAAATATTCACCCCTCCCCCACAGTCGTCATGAAGTGCAAAATTAGCGATATAGACCAAAACCACGTTTTGCACCAGACTGTAAACATGTTTTTTTCTTCTGTAAAGTTGGCCATTTTAACATGGGGGTCTATGGGATTGACTCTCTTCTGCAGCCGGCCTCTAGTGGCCAGTCGATGAATTCCAGTTCAATCACTTCAGTGTTGGATACGAGAGAGAGACAGGAAGGTTGCCGCTTGGTTTAAACACATGTATGATGTATGACATGATCCCAAGAGAACACTTGATACATGTTGAGCGTTATTCACTCCTGACTCTGTTACATCAGTAACCGATAGCAGCGTCTCGTGTTCAACACTGACTCACAGAAACCAGACACTCACCTCTCATACTCCCGGTTATCCCGGTCACACCGCGCGTCCTTGTGCTTCTCCCAGTCCTTCCCATGGCGACACGTGGTGAGGGACACGATGTCCTTCCCGTTGTGGATGTGATGCAGAGCGTTACGAGTGTCCGATCCGATGCCCGTCAAGTAACGTTTCCCTTTAAACATCAACAAGTACTTCCGGCGCGGCGGGACGGTGTTGCGCACTAGCCATCCGCGCTCGCCGCCCTTCTGAGGGTGTTCTTTAGAAAACAACGGGATTGACACGTCAAATCCCGGTCGGAAGTGCTCCGTATTCAAGCTTGCTTTTGCTAAGATAGCCTGTCCCATGTTAAATCCCAGATCCTCGGTGTAATTCGGCCAAGTTCCAGAATAAAGGTTAAAGATGACATGATTCCTCCCGTCGTTCCAGAGCGGATATCCACGAATCCGTTCGTCTACGTTGGGAACGAACTGTGTCGATAGCTGATCCCGATCAAGCGTATCGATTCCCAACACGAATAGACACGCTTCCCGGGGATCCGACGTGTAGTAACGTGACTCCGCCACCGAGGTGAGGATTTTCCGATAGCTTTCCGACACTCGTTCGCTCTTCTCCGGCGGATAGATATAGACCCGAAAGGCGCTTAGGGCTTGACATCGCGCGAAATCGAAGCATGTTTCCATCCTGCACCGACTGTCCTTGTAGATCCCAGTCCACGCTTGCCGTCGCTGCCGAGGCGAGTCTTCCGGTCCTCCGTCATTTAACAGCTCGGTGTGTTCGGCGAATCCCGGGAGAAGATCCCGATCTAGCCAGTCGGGCCACGGCCGCGCACCCTCTCCTCTCCTATACGCGAGGAAACCCAGGAGCCGGTCCTGTAGGTAATACAGCAGGAGCCAGCAGAACGAGCACAAGCCCAGAAGCACGTACTTCTTCCGGGCCTGCATGAGTCTCTCAGCCTCGGAGCGCCGGAGCCGATCCGGGATCGTCAGCGGGACCGAGACGAGCGGGACAACAGGGGCCGAAGCTCCAGCATTGCTCCGATCTCCACCTGTCCATCAATGCTAACCTCTAGCCTCTGTTCACTGTAAAAAAATATGATCAATAAGTTATTACAACATATGTTTTTACATTGCTTTAAAGGTGCAGTGTGTCATTTTTAGCGGCATCTAGTGGTGAGGTTGTGAATTGCACCTAACAGAAGTTATGGTGGGCGACAGGAAGTGATGTCGTCGTCTGAGACAGCAGAGAGTAGCCAGTTAAGCAATGAGGTTTCTTTACAAAGATCAATTAAGAAATTAGGTTTACTTAATTATTCAGTAAAAAAATGTGTTATAACAAATATTATTGTTACCTGTTCATCATTGTGTCAGTGTTTTATTTGCTGACTTTAGCTCGCTTCTTATCATGAACAACAACATAGTGAGGAAACGCCTTTGTCCGCTCAGGGCCACCGTAGAAACATGTCGATGTAAGCGGACCCGCGGTGTGTGAAGACAGAAATGCCTCATTCTAAGCTAATAAACACATAACGCTTCATTATGTAAGGTCTTTATACACCACTGAAAACACAGTTATGAATATGATATTACATTTCTGTCAATAGATCCTCCTAAATATTACACACTGCACCTTTAACTAAATTTTTTAATTTCAATGAACTTAAGACAACCAGGTTACTTACTTTTTTAAGTTAAACCAACAAAAATGTTTTACAGTGTGTTCACCGCGTCCGCTGGAAGTGTCTTCTCTCTCAGTGGTCCTTCTCTCCGCATGGCTCAGTGAATCCCCTCTGCGGAGAATCGAGAGCACACTTCAGTACACAGCCTTCTGTTCGTTTATATCCACACACACCCGACAGAGTCAAACACACGAGAACGTTAGAGCGAGCAATGCATCACGGATGGCAGCGCGGTGAAGTATGAAAGGACATACAGTCAAACCAAAAATGATTCAGACACAGATATAATTTTTTATTTTTTCACTAGTGTGTGCAGGACACTATAGTTCATTTCTGTAAGTGAGGAGAGCAAAATAAAGTAAACTGTGACATATTATACCCAAAAATTATTCATACACCGTTAAATTTATACAAATTTGGGAGCAAAAATGATTGGGTCACTTTGAGCTGATCATGTTTTGCTGAAGTGTGTTGTCTTTAATTGCTAATGCTCTTTTTACACACAGACTGAACACAATGAAGCATTGCTTGGTGATTGGTTGAGCTAAACTGGTATTATCTAATTGTGTAGTTAAATTTAACAGCTGACAGATATTCAACATAATTCATGTGTGAGACAGTCTAACAGAAGGACGGACAAAACCAGTCAAATATCAACTGAGTTCTGCTCATATTTTATTACCATTTTCTAAACTATAGCGAATAAACTGTGATAATGTGAGGAATGTTGAAGGCGTCTGAATACGTTCAGGACTACCAGAACAGTAAATACTTGCATGCAATTAAGGCAATAAAATGTGCATCATTGCATTACATGACAAAGTATTCAATAAGTGGCATTTTAAAGAAAAACAAAGCATTTTATAAAATAATGTTTAAATGGGAACACAATGTTCAAAATGAGCAAAAACTGTTTTGATATTGCGTTATCTTGAGGAGAGATTACATACATCCGTTAAAAACTGACAAAATGTAAAAGAAATATTGTTGGTTTAACTTTAAAGTAAGTTACCTGGTTGCCTTAATGTTGAGTTCATTGAAATATACATTTTTTTTTAGTTAATGCAATGAAGGAGATTGATTTAACCAATGGAAACTCAAAATATTATGTAATCTGAACCACAGTAATTATCTAAATTGATTTGACAAAAGATAACAAATAATGCAAATCGTTAAAAAGTCATTAAAAAAAGCTCCGAAATTTAAAGTTAACTATACGAAAACTTAAAAATGTAGGAATTTTATTGAATTACACACTAAAGTGAAATACTGAATGATAATGACGCAATTTGTTACAGATTTTGAAAGCATATTGCGTAATTGTGCTTGTATTTGTGATGAACATGCCAAATTGTGCAACATAATTTTTGTCCAGGCTCTCATACAAAGAAATTATGAACACATGCAAAACAAGAGAACCAATGAAATATTAATAACTGATTATGTTGCAGTCGATGTATGCTTGTTGTTTTTCAATGTAAAGTAAAATAACACCTGTAGCTGTAATAATCATTCTGTCAGATAAACACCTTAACCAAATGCCGTGTTTTGTTCTTCCCTCATATTTAAAATACATAATGATTTTCCTCATATTTTGATGGTTTAATCATACTTGTCGGGTCATTAAAAACAAATGTCTCCTCCACTATTGTACACAAAAGGCCAGTTCACAGCTTTAACGGGAGAAGTTAACAAAAGCTATAAAAGTTATCAAGCGTCTCATCATCAGACTTTATGAGGCCATGCTTGATTTAAAACGGCTGAATTTAGTCTTGTGGTGTGAGTCGGTTGTGCTGTTTTCACACACACACACACACACACACACACACACACACACACACACACACACACACACACACACACACACACACACACTGCTGCAGTGTTTGCAGTGGTTTGATGGCATCTCCACATGAAGAAGTGAAAAATAATGCAGCTTTAGTAACCCTGAACGGAGAGCGAAAGCGAGACTGAGCTTCTGAACGGCTAGTTTGTTTGCTTTGCCGAGAAGCACGCAGTGGTTTTGAAGGGGAGGTGTTTGTCTGTGTGTACCTGTGTGTGTGTGTGTGTGTGTGTGTGTGTGTGTGTGTGTGTGTGTGTGTGTGTGTGTGTGTGTGTGTGTGTGTGTGTGTGTGAGAAGCTCAGTGTTTCGACTGCCAGCATACACACAAAGACAGCTTTCAGGTCTCACCTGCTCTTCTCTACCTCTGCTGAATTCCTCTAGAGTTTCTCTCTTATCTCTTTACGCAGTCTGACCGAGCGCAAACTAATCTAAAGCTCTGAAGTGTATAAAGGGCCTGTGTGTGTTCTGCATGCGCGCTTATGGAGATGCATTACTAATATGTGACATGGAGAATATGATGTTAAACGCAGTGAGCGAGTGTGATCACGAAGACCTGTGTTTTCACGGGAAAGCTCTCCTCAGAAACACTGCAGGCCAAGCACATATTTATCAGGAAACAGATGCGCAGGATTTTCATTACAAGCTGCTCATTATTAATGCATGAATCCCTCAGTTAGGACATTGATTTCCCTTCTTGCCTTTCGTTTGGCTCTTTATGCCTCACAGGTGAAGTTAATCTCAAATTGAACTAATCTCGAAAATGAACTGGAACTGCAGTTTAGATTTTCATTTGCATCAGGATCAATATATAGCCAATATATATATATATATATATATATATATATATATATATATATATATATATATATATATATATATATATATATATATATATATATTATGATGTCAGAAGGGGATATTTGTTTTTAATGACGCTACAAGTTCAAATAAACCATCAAAATATGAGGGTTTTTTTGTATATATTTCAAATATTTTGAATATGAGGGAGAAATAAAATGCTAAAATTATTTGGCAGTAAAGGCAAACTACAGCGACATGTTTTATTTTACTATGCAAAACAAAATGCATAGAAAAAAAAAAAAGCTGACAGGAAAAAGCATAAATTGACTACAACATATTCAGTTATTAATATTTCATTGGTTCTCTTGTTTTTGCATGTGTTCATCATTTCTTTGTATGACACCCTAGACAAAAATAATGTCGCACAATTCGCGATTTCACTGCATTATTAATATCACAAATAAAACAAGCACAACTTCACAATATGCTTACAAAGTCTTTAACAACGTTTTTTTTATATTTGAATAAAGGTTTGAAGATGTTAATTTTCCTATAAAATTGCATAAATTATATAATACATATTCAATTATATATAATATATGTTGAATTATATTAAATTATACAGTAGCCTATATATATAATTCTTTGTATTATTTGTATTACACCGAGGACTAATACACCTCCAAGAGAAAGCTCAGGTCGCTCCGCCAAGATCCACCGACAGCAATAGAATAACTGTCTTCCTGCTGCACATGAAAAATTTAATGAAATGTCAAAATGATAACTCATATTGAAGCATATAGCTGCAAAAGTTCCTCTACTTTCACCCCCACAAAACAACAACGGCACGCAGTGAAACACTAGATAAAGACAGCGAACTGAAATGCAGATTAAAAATAAAAAATGTAGTAATTGCAAAGTAAAAATATATATTTTTTGCAGTTAAATACATCTGTGTTTTGCAGTAACAATGCTGGGTTGCCTTAACCCAATTTTGGGTCAGATATGGACAAACCCAATCAGTCCGTTAAAAATGTAATTTAAAAATGTAACCCAACGGCTGGGTTTGTCCATATTTGACCCATAGTTGGGTTGAAACCACCCAGAGTTTTTTAGAGTGTATTTTCTTCTTTGCAACATATAATGTTCAAATAAATGATTTTTTTTAATGCAACTGTTTTTTCCTCATTCCCAAATCATATTATTTGAACATTATATGGAGACAAAATGATTTGCAAAGAAGAAAATACACTCTAAAAAAATGCTGGGTTGTTTCAACCCAACTATGGGTTTCCTCATTCCCAAACCCATAGTTGGATTAAAACAACCCAGTGTTTTTTAGAGTGTATTCTCTTCTTTGCAACTCATTTTGTCTCCATATAATGTTCAAATAAATTATTTTTTTTATTTTATTTTTTTAATGCAACTGTCTGTTTTTCCTCATTCCCAAATCCTGCATCTGCTGACAGAAGGAACTGTTCTCTCTCTCTTTATCTTCCTCATCCATCAGCTCACTGTAAGTCTGCGACACTTGTCCCGTACATCACAGCGGGTTTAGGATTCAGAAACGGGCCGGAGGCGTGTAATGAGATCGAGATGCGATGGCACATTGCTCAATCACCCGACAGAAAACAGCTGAATAAGTGAACACAGTCTTCCAAACTTTCAGTGATCTGTCTTCTGGACACTTCATTAGCTTTCTCAGAATGAGTGTGTTCCACTCGGGGAAACTAGGCGAGAGTCTCCTCAACTGTTGGCGGTGTGTGTGTGCAGAAGGACAGCGAGCAGGTGATGGAGCAGTTGTACGCCGCGTGTGTCGGTGTCTCACATGACGAGTGTGTGACAGCTGGACGTGGAGCTTATCTCCCTCTACAGCGAATAAATCAGAACTGAGCTCAAAAATCCTGCTTGGAGAACATGCCATCCTTACACATCCAAACTGCACTGTTTATATTTGCATATTCTGTTGCTTTGAAAGGTCAGAAGTGTGGCTTTCTGCACTAAATAACGCTGAACCGGTTCTCAAACGCTCCGCTATCTGCCATTGGTCAGTTCCGTCCCCAAATGTTGCCGTGTCTCCAAGAGCATCGTTCGCCAGCTATGGTCGCAAGGTGCATTTAATTGTGTTAGTAACGACGGAACTTCCGGCCATGGTTTGCATCGGGAAACACACTCCTGTTCGAGTTTCTCACACAAGTTATGCAAACTGCAATTTTTGGGAAAATCGACCTAAAAAAAAGTTGTCTCTGCATATTAAGTGGAAATGAGTTCATGCCTTGAATCGCGCAGCATTATTCAATGTGTTGATGTAATTTCCACTGAAATAGGAAGACAGGGCGGGGCATATCGAACAGCTCCTCCCCTTTTTTGAAATAGCCAATAGCGTTTGTTTATATCACAGCTCGGCCAGAGCCGTTGATCTCGGGAAAGCCGCAGTTTCTTCCTAATCTCCTCCTCATTCTGTGCAGAATTCAGATGGATCTGATATGTTTTCTGGTCTTTAGCGACTCGATCATATGATTGATATGATATATTGATATGATTCTGTGTGTCGTGTCTCTGGACTGGAGCATTCATTCGACCCAATGGAAAGCATATTTACACTGTCTGAATCGTTCCCTGTCCCCTTTATAGTGCACTATGTGCCATTTCAAGACTTTTACATTGTTATGAAACAATTGTTTCAAATAAAGCGTTGTTCCTTTGAACTTTCTATGCATCAAATTTTGTATTTATCAAAAATGTATGACAGTTTCCACAAAAATATGAAGCAGCAGCACAACGGTTTTCAACATTGATAATAATCAGAAATGTTTCTTGAGCAGAAAAATCTGCATATTAGAATGATTTCCGAAGTATCATGAAAATATTTAAATAGGAAACGGTTATTTTAAATTCAGTTTTTACTGTAATTGTCCAAATAAATAATAACTTAAAACAATTCTAATTAAACTCCAAACTTTTCTTTCTTTTTTTTATGCCGGAACAGCACACATAGTTTATTTAGTATTATTTATTATTTATATTTATTTATTTTAGACATACAGGACACTATGTGAAGGGAACGTCTTTGTTAGGCGATTTAGTGTTAAGATTTTTGCTCATTAACACTCCAGTTAAGACGTTTCTATGGAAGCTTGTTTCCGCCACAGAATAAAACATTTTAAAAGATCATTGCGAGTTTACATCTCACAATTCTGACTTTATTTGAAAAAAAAAATAATAATAATAAAGTCGCAATTGCGTGTTATAAAGTCAGAATTGCGAGATATAAAGTCAGAATTGCGTGTTATAAAGTCAGAATTGCGAGATATAAAGTCAGAATTGCGAGATATAAAGTCAGAATTGTGTGAAATAAAGTCGCAATTGCGTGAAATAAAGTCACAATTATGTGTTATAAAGTCACAATTGCGTGAAATAGTCAGAATTGCGAGATATAAAGTCAGAATTGTGAGATATAAAGTCAGAATTGCGTGATATAAAGTCGCAATTGCGTGAAATAGTCACAAATATGTGTTATAGTCAAAATTGCGTGAAATAGTCACAATTGCGAGATATAAAGTCAGAATTGTGAGATATAAAGTCACAATTGCGTGAAATAAAGTTGCAATTGCTTCTTATAAAGTCAGAATTCTGACTTTTTTCTCACAGTTGCGACTTTATATCACGCAATTCTGACTTTATAACACATAATTGCAAGTTTTTTTCTCGCAACTCTGACATCTTTTCTCAGAAATGTGAGATATAAACTCACAATTGTGAGATATAAAGTCCAATTCTAAGGAAACATTTTTATTTTTTTAACCTCAGAATAGTTTATATCTCACAATTCTGACTTTACAACACGCAATTGCGACTTTATATCTCGCAATTCTGACTTTATATCTCCCAACTGCGTATTATAAAGTCAGAATTGCGTATTATAAAGTCAGAATTGCGAGATATAAACATGCAATTCTGAGAAAAAAAGTTTTTAAAAGAAATTTCAAGTATATTTCTCGCAATTGCGACTTTATATCACGTAATTCTGAGATAAAAAGTCAGAATTGTGAGATTAAAAAGTCGCAATTACCTTTTTTATTTTTCACTCTGTGGCGGAAACAAGCTTCCATACGTTTCCCTTGCATGATGCAGCACTGGGCCAGTGTCACTGGTGTTATCGACTGGTTATAGCAGCCCTAGGCCAGTGTCACTGGTGTTATCGACTGGTTATAGCAGCACTAGGCCAGTGTCACTGGTGTTATCGACTGGTTATAGCAGCCCTAGGCCAGTGTCACTGGTGTTATCGACTGGTTATAGCAGCCCTAGGCCAGTGTCACTGGTGTTATCGACTGGTTATAGCAGCCCTAGGCCAGTGTCACTGGTGTTATCGACTGGTTATAGCAGCACTAGGCCAGTGTCACTGGTGTTATCGACTGGTTATAGCAGCACTAGGCCAGTGTCACTGGTGTTATCGACTGGTTATGGCAGCACTAGGCCAGTGTCACTGGTGTTATCGACTGGTTATAGCAGCACTAGGCCAGTGTCACTGGTGTTATCGACTGGTTATAGCAGCCCTAGGCCAGTGTCACTGGTGTTATCGACTGGTTATAGCAGCCCTAGGCCAGTGTCACTGGTGTTATCGACTGGTTATGGCAGACCTAGGCCAGTGTCACTGGTGTTATCGACTGGTTATGGCAGCCCTAGGCCAGTGTCACTGGTGTTATCGACTGGTTATGGCAGCACTAGGCCAGTGTCACTGGTGTTATCGACTGGTTATGGCAGCACTAGGCCAGTGTCACTGGTGTTATCGACTGGTTATAGCAGCACTAGGCCAGTGTCACTGGTGTTATCGACTGGTTATGGCAGCACTAGGCCAGTGTCACTGGTGTTATCGACTGGTTATGGCAGCCCTAGGCCAGTGTCACTGGTGTTATCGACTGGTTATGGCAGCCCTAGGCCAGTGTCACTGGTGTTATCGACTGGTTATGGCAGAACTGGGCCAGTGTCACTGGTGTTATCGACTGGTTATGGCAGCACTAGGCCAGTGTCACTGGTGTTATCGACTGGTTATGGCAGCACTAGGCCAGTGTCACTGGTGTTATCGACTGGTTATGGCAGCACTAGGCCAGTGTCACTGGTGTTATCGACTGGTTATGGCAGCACTAGGCCAGTGTCACTGGTGTTATCGACTGGTTATGGCAGCACTAGGCCAGTGTCACTGGTGTTATCGACTGGTTATAGCAGCCCTAGGCCAGTGTCACTGGTGTTATCGACTGGTTATAGCAGCCCTAGGCCAGTGTCACTGGTGTTATCGACTGGTTATAGCAGCCCTAGGCCAGTGTCACTGGTGTTATCGACTGGTTATGGCAGCCCTAGGCCAGTGTCACTGGTGTTATCGACTGGTTATGGCAGCACTAGGCCAGTGTCACTGGTGTTATCGACTGGTTATGGCAGCACTGGGCCAGTGTCACTGGTGTTATCGACTGGTTATGGCAGCACTGGGCCAGTGTCACTGGTGTTATCGACTGGTTATGGCAGCACTAGGCCAGTGTCACTGGTGTTATCGACTGGTTATAGCAGCCCTAGGCCAGTGTCACTGGTGTTATCGACTGGTTATAGCAGCCCTAGGCCAGTGTCACTGGTGTTATCGACTGGTTATGGCAGCCCTAGGCCAGTGTCACTGGTGTTATCGACTGGTTATGGCAGCCCTAGGCCAGTGTCACTGGTGTTATCGACTGGTTATGGCAGCACTAGGCCAGTGTCACTGGTGTTATCGACTGGTTATGGCAGCACTAGGCCAGTGTCACTGGTGTTATCGACTGGTTATGGCAGCACTAGGCCAGTGTCACTGGTGTTATCGACTGGTTATGGCAGCACTAGGCCAGTGTCACTGGTGTTATCGACTGGTTATAGCAGCCCTAGGCCAGTGTCACTGGTGTTATCGACTGGTTAAAGCAGCCCTAGGCCAGTGTCACTGGTGTTATCGACTGGTTAAAGCAGCCCTAGGCCAGTGTCACTGGTGTTATCGACTGGTTATGGCAGCACTAGGCCAGTGTCACTGGTGTTATCGACTGGTTATGGCAGCACTAGGCCAGTGTCACTGGTGTTATCGACTGGTTATGGCAGCACTAGGCCAGTGTCACTGGTGTTATCGACTGGTTATGGCAGCACTGGGCCAGTGTCACTGGTGTTATCGACTGGTTATGGCAGCACTAGGCCAGTGTCACTGGTGTTATCGACTGGTTATAGCAGCACTAGGCCAGTGTCACTGGTGTTATCGACTGGTTATGGCAGCACTAGGCCAGTGTCACTGGTGTTATCGACTGGTTATAGCAGCACTAGGCCAGTGTCACTGGTGTTATCGACTGGTTATAGCAGCACTAGGCCAGTGTCACTGGTGTTATCGACTGGTTATGGCAGCACTAGGCCAGTGTCACTGGTGTTATCGACTGGTTATAGCAGCCCTAGGCCAGTGTCACTGGTGTTATCGACTGGTTATAGCAGCCCTAGGCCAGTGTCACTGGTGTTATCGACTGGTTATAGCAGCACTAGGCCAGTGTCACTGGTGTTATCGACTGGTTATGGCAGCACTAGGCCAGTGTCACTGGTGTTATCGACTGGTTATAGCAGCACTAGGCCAGTGTCACTGGTGTTATCGACTGGTTATAGCAGCACTAGGCCAGTGTCACTGGTGTTATCGACTGGTTATAGCAGCACTAGGCCAGTGTCACTGGTGTTATCGACTGGTTATAGCAGCCCTAGGCCAGTGTCACTGGTGTTATAGACTGGTTATAGCAGCACTAGGCCAGTGTCACTGGTGTTATCGACTGGTTATGGCAGCCCTAGGCCAGTGTCACTGGTGTTATCGACTGGTTATGGCAGCACTAGGCCAGTGTCACTGGTGTTATCGACTGGTTATGGCAGCACTAGGCCAGTGTCACTGGTGTTATCGACTGGTTATGGCAGCACTGGGCCAGTGTCACTGGTGTTATCGACTGGTTATGGCAGCACTGGGCCAGTGTCACTGGTGTTATCGACTGGTTATGGCAGCCCTAGGCCAGTGTCACTGGTGTTATCGACTGGTTATAGCAGCCCTAGGCCAGTGTCACTGGTGTTATCGACTGGTTATAGCAGCCCTAGGCCAGTGTCACTGGTGTTATCGACTGGTTATAGCAGCCCTAGGCCAGTGTCACTGGTGTTATCGACTGGTTATAGCAGCACTAGGCCAGTGTCACTGGTGTTATCGACTGGTTATAGCAGCACTAGGCCAGTGTCACTGGTGTTATCGACTGGTTATAGCAGCACTAGGCCAGTGTCACTGGTGTTATCGACTGGTTATGGCAGCCCTAGGCCAGTGTCACTGGTGTTATCGACTGGTTATGGCAGCACTAGGCCAGTGTCACTGGTGTTATCGACTGGTTATGGCAGCACTAGGCCAGTGTCACTGGTGTTATCGACTGGTTATGGCAGCCCTAAGCCAGTGTCACTGGTATTATCGACTGGTTATGGCAGACCTAGGCCAGTGTCACTGGTGTTATCGACTGGTTATGGCAGCACTAGGCCAGTGTCACTGGTGTTATCGACTGGTTATGGCAGCACTAGGCCAGTGTCACTGGTGTTATCGACTGGTTATGGCAGCACTAGGCCAGTGTCACTGGTGTTATCGACTGGTTATAGCAGCCCTAAGCCAGTGTCACTGGTGTTAGCGACTGGTTATGGCAGACCTAGGCCAGTGTCACTGGTGTTATCGACTGGTTATGGCAGCACTAGGCCAGTGTCACTGGTGTTATCGACTGGTTATGGCAGCACTAGGCCAGTGTCACTGGTGTTATCGACTGGTTATGGCAGCACTAGGCCAGTGTCACTGGTGTTATCGACTGGTTATAGCAGCACTAGGCCAGTGTCACTGGTGTTATCGACTGGTTATAGCAGCCCTAGGCCAGTGTCACTGGTGTTATCGACTGGTTATAGCAGCCCTAGGCCAGTGTCACTGGTGTTATCGACTGGTTATGGCAGCCCTAGGCCAGTGTCACTGGTGTTATCGACTGGTTATGGCAGCACTAGGCCAGTGTCACTGGTGTTATCGACTGGTTATGGCAGCACTAGGCCAGTGTCACTGGTGTTATCGACTGGTTATAGCAGCCCTAGGCCAGTGTCACTGGTGTTATCGACTGGTTATGGCAGCACTAGGCCAGTGTCACTGGTGTTATCGACTGGTTATGGCAGCACTAGGCCAGTGTCACTGGTGTTATCGACTGGTTATGGCAGCACTAGGCCAGTGTCACTGGTGTTATCGACTGGTTATAGCAGCCCTAAGCCAGTGTCACTGGTGTTATCGACTGGTTATGGCAGACCTAGGCCAATGTCACTGGTGTTATCGACTGGTTATAGCAGCACTAGGCCAGTGTCACTGGTGTTATCGACTGGTTATAGCAGCACTAGGCCAGTGTCACTGGTGTTATCGACTGGTTATAGCAGCACTAGGCCAGTGTCACTGGTGTTATCGACTGGTTATGGCAGCCCTAGGCCAGTGTCACTGGTGTTATCGACTGGTTATGGCAGCACTAGGCCAGTGTCACTGGTGTTATCGACTGGTTATGGCAGCACTAGGCCAGTGTCACTGGTGTTATCGACTGGTTATGGCAGCCCTAAGCCAGTGTCACTGGTATTATCGACTGGTTATGGCAGACCTAGGCCAGTGTCACTGGTGTTATCGACTGGTTATGGCAGCACTAGGCCAGTGTCACTGGTGTTATCGACTGGTTATGGCAGCACTAGGCCAGTGTCACTGGTGTTATCGACTGGTTATGGCAGCACTAGGCCAGTGTCACTGGTGTTATCGACTGGTTATAGCAGCCCTAAGCCAGTGTCACTGGTGTTATCGACTGGTTATGGCAGACCTAGGCCAGTGTCACTGGTGTTATCGACTGGTTATGGCAGCACTAGGCCAGTGTCACTGGTGTTATCGACTGGTTATGGCAGCACTAGGCCAGTGTCACTGGTGTTATCGACTGGTTATGGCAGCACTAGGCCAGTGTCACTGGTGTTATCGACTGGTTATGGCAGCACTAGGCCAGTGTCACTGGTGTTATCGACTGGTTATGGCAGCACTGGGCCAGTGTCACTGGTGTTATCGACTGGTTATGGCAGCACTAGGCCAGTGTCACTGGTGTTATCGACTGGTTATAGCAGCACTAGGCCAGTGTCACTGGTGTTATCGACTGGTTATGGCAGCCCTAGGCCAGTGTCACTGGTGTTATCGACTGGTTATAGCAGCCCTAGGCCAGTGTCACTGGTGTTATCGACTGGTTATAGCAGCCCTAGGCCAGTGTCACTGGTGTTATCGACTGGTTATGGCAGCACTAGGCCAGTGTCACTGGTGTTATCGACTGGTTATGGCAGCACTAGGCCAGTGTCACTGGTGTTATCGACTGGTTATGGCAGCACTAGGCCAGTGTCACTGGTGTTATCGACTGGTTATGGCAGCACTAGGCCAGTGTCACTGGTGTTATCGACTGGTTATGGCAGCACTAGGCCAGTGTCACTGGTGTTATCGACTGGTTATAGCAGCACTAGGCCTGTGTCACTGGTGTTATCGACTGGTTATAGCAGCCCTAGGCCAGTGTCACTGGTGTTATCGACTGGTTATGGCAGCACTAGGCCAGTGTCACTGGTGTTATCGACTGGTTATGGCAGCCCTAGGCCAGTGTCACTGGTGTTATCGACTGGTTATGGCAGCACTAGGCCAGTGTCACTGGTGTTATCGACTGGTTATGGCAGCACTAGGCCAGTGTCACTGGTGTTATCGACTGGTTATGGCAGCCCTAAGCCAGTGTCACTGGTATTATCGACTGGTTATGGCAGACCTAGGCCAGTGTCACTGGTGTTATCGACTGGTTATGGCAGCACTAGGCCAGTGTCACTGGTGTTATCGACTGGTTATGGCAGCACTAGGCCAGTGTCACTGGTGTTATCGACTGGTTATGGCAGCACTAGGCCAGTGTCACTGGTGTTATCGACTGGTTATGGCAGCACTAGGCCAGTGTCACTGGTGTTATCGACTGGTTATGGCAGCACTAGGCCAGTGTCACTGGTGTTATCGACTGGTTATGGCAGCACTAGGCCAGTGTCACTGGTGTTATCGACTGGTTATGGCAGCACTAGGCCAGTGTCACTGGTGTTATCGACTGGTTATGGCAGCACTAGGCCAGTGTCACTGGTGTTATCGACTGGTTATAGCAGCACTAGGCCAGTGTCACTGGTGTTATCGACTGGTTATAGCAGCCCTAGGCCAGTGTCACTGGTGTTATCGACTGGTTATAGCAGCCCTAGGCCAGTGTCACTGGTGTTATCGACTGGTTATGGCAGCCCTAGGCCAGTGTCACTGGTGTTATCGACTGGTTATGGCAGCACTAGGCCAGTGTCACTGGTGTTATCGACTGGTTATGGCAGCACTAGGCCAGTGTCACTGGTGTTATCGACTGGTTATAGCAGCCCTAGGCCAGTGTCACTGGTGTTATCGACTGGTTATGGCAGCACTAGGCCAGTGTCACTGGTGTTATCGACTGGTTATGGCAGCACTAGGCCAGTGTCACTGGTGTTATCGACTGGTTATGGCAGCACTAGGCCAGTGTCACTGGTGTTATCGACTGGTTATAGCAGCCCTAAGCCAGTGTCACTGGTGTTATCGACTGGTTATGGCAGACCTAGGCCAATGTCACTGGTGTTATCGACTGGTTATGGCAGCACTAGGCCAGTGTCACTGGTGTTATCGACTGGTTATGGCAGACCTCTTCTCTTTTTTATAGCTTCAGCTGCCCTGAATTGCAGCGTGTAAAAATAATGTTAGCGGCAGCTGATGCTGGAGAAACACAAACGATGCGGTGAGGTGGGAGAGCCGGAGTTAAAATTAAACCTGAAACTCTGTCATTACAGGTCGACTGAGACTGATGGGCCGTCGGCTCTGGCTTGGGAGAAAACACAGACCCGGATCAACAGAGTCAGTGTAATTTCAGAGCCGAGGATGTTTAAGAAAAATCTGACATGATGTTCTGCGCTAATCTCTCGCGTAAAGCCAGGATTGGCAGATTGAGAAGTTGTTTGGGTTGCTGTGTAAAGGTGCTTATTATGATGATGGTGATGATGATGGCTGCATGTTTCTGAACACCCGCTGCGTGCTTCATGTGTTAATTTATGGACAACAATAATTACCAGCAGGCTTGATTAATTATGTCTAAACAATATGCTTGTCGCACACACGCCACGAGGGCTAATTATCCCGACAAACTGGAAAGGCTGGGACAATCTGAGGTTATCATAACCGAATGAGCTTTAAATGTCAAACTGAAAAACGCTATTCATTCTCACGCTCCTCCTTTCTTTCTATACATTATGTTATCCGACTCATAATAGAGCCTGTCAAAAGAGCCGAGATTCCAGACGTTATTCCCGTTTTGCCTGCAGGGATTGACGCTGCATTCATGTCACATGACACTCAAAACGACACGAAACGAGAAATCTGTTTAGCAGATTAACCTCTCAGAAACTCGTCTTCCACAAACCCCTCCCAGCTTTCGGCGCGCTCCTGAATCTTAAGCACTTCTCGGTATCCTGGGATCTAATTAAAGAGAGAATTAAAATGCTGTGATGATCCTGATATACACCTGTGATATCAGCGGACACACCGAACACCTGATCCACTGCCTTCTACACACACTACACACACACTACATCTCTTCAACACACACTACATACACACTACACACACACTACATCTCTTCAACACCCACTACATACACACTGCACTACATCTCTTCAACACACTACACACACACTACATCTCTTCAACACACTACATACACACTACATCTCTTCAACACACAAACTACATCTCTTCAACACACACACTACATCTCTTCAACATACACTACATACACACTACACACACACTACATCTCTTCAACACACACTACATACACACTACACACACTACATCTCTTCAACACACACTACATACACACTACACACACACTACATCTCTTCAACACACACTACATACACACTACACACACTACATCTCTTCAACACACACTACATACACACTACACACACACTACATCTCTTCAACACACACTACATACACACTGCACACACACTACATCTCTTCAACACACTACACACACACTACATCTCTTCAACACACTACATACACACTACATCTCTTCAACACACACACTACATCTCTTCAACATACACACTACATTTCTTCAACACACACACTACATCTCTTCAACATACACACTACATTTCTTCAACACACACACTACACACACACTACATCTCTTCAACACACACACTACACACACACACTACATACACACTACATCTCTTCAACACACATTACATACACACTACACACACACTACATCTCTTCAACACACACACTACATACAAACTACACTTCTTCAACACACACACACTACATCTCTTCAACACACACTTCATCTCTTCAACACACACTACATTCCTTCAACACACTACATCTCTTCAACACACACACTACATACACACTACACTTCTTCAACACACACACACACTACATACACACTACATCTCTTCAACACACACTTCATCTCTTCAACACACACTACATTCCTTCAACACACACACTACATCTCTTCAACATACACACTACATCTCTTCAACATACACACTACATCTCTTCAACACACACACTACATCTCTTCAACACACACAATTCATCTCTTCAACACACACACTACATCTCTTCAACACACACACTACATCTCTTCAACACACACACTACATCTCTTCAACACACACTACATTCCTTCAACACACTACATCTCTTCAACATACACACTACATTCCTTCAACACACTACATCTCTTCAACATACACACTACATCTCTTCAACACACACACTACATCTCTTCAACACACACAATTCATCTCTTCAACACACACAATTCATCTCTTCAACACACACACTACATCTCTTCAACACACACACTACATCTCTTCAACACACACACTACATTTCTTCAACACAAACACTACATCTCTTCAACACACACACTACATACACACTACATCTCTTCAACACACACTACATCTCTTCAACACACACTACATCTCTTCAACACACACTACATTTCTTCAACACACACTACATCTCTTCAACACACACTACATCTCTTCAACACACACTACATCTCTTCAACACACTCTACATCTCTTCAACACACACTACATCTCTTCAACGCACACAATTCATCTTTTCAACACACACTACATCTCTTCAACACACACACTACATACACACTACATCTCTTCAACACACACACTACATACACACTACATCTCTTCAACACACAATTCATCTCTTCAACACAAACTACATCTTTTCAACACACACACACACTACATATCTTCAACATACACACACTACATATCTTCAACACACACAATTCATCTCTTCAACACACACTACATCTCAACACACACTTCATCTCTTCAACACACACACTACATGTCTTCAACACACACACACACACACACACACACACACACACACACACACACACACACACACACACACACACACACTACATCTCTTCAACACACACACTACATCTCTTCAACAAACACACTACAAATCTTCAACACACACACTACATCTCTTCAACACACACACTACATCTCTTCAACACACACACACTACATTTCTTCAACAAACACACTACAAATCTTCAACACACACTACATACACACTACATCTCTTCAACACACACTACATCTCTTCAACACACACACTACATCTCTTCAACACACACTACATACACACTTCATCTCTTCAACACACACTTCATCTCTTCAACACACACTACATACACACTACATCTCTTCAACACACACTTCATCTCTTCAACACACACACTAGGGCTGTCTCTTTTGAGAAAAATCTAATTTGAACGGTTATCAAATATAAAGCAATGTATATTGAATATCTACGAGCATACATTTGGATGGTAACGTGACAAATTCGGCAAACTATCTTATCTTTGAGGCTTTCCTGTAGCTCAAAAAGTAGAGCGTTGGCGCTAGCAACGCCAAAGTCATGGGTTCGATTCCCAGGGAAAGCAAGAACTGACAAAATATAAAATGTGTACCTTGAATGCAATGTAAGTCGCTTTGGATAAAAGTGTCTGCCAAATGCATAAATGTAAATGTAAATGTAATCTTTAACGGTTACCATATTTTCCGGACTATAAGTCGCTCCAGAGTATAAGTCACATCAGTCAAAAAATGCGTCATGAAGAGGAAAAAAACATATATAAGTCGCACTGGACTATAAGTCACATTTATTTAGAAATTAATTTTACAAAAAAAAAAAAAAACATTACGGACATGAGCGTTTTGAAAGCGGCACTAAAAGACTGCTTTAAAACTTTCACAGAGACCTCAAACAGAAAGCACAAAGCCTGTCTTTAAATTTATTTTCGTTTTGTATTAATTGTATCTTAATTTTAATCAGTGTTTCATCAACCAAGTGCCTGGATTTAATAAATAAGTAAATATAGTAGAAAATATTTAATCACGACACGCAGGTGCGGGCACATGAACTGGAGCTGGTCTCATAAATGAACCGAAACTCAGCGTATAAGGTAGCCTACTTGCCTCACAGAGCTGATAAATATATCTATAGACAGCTTGAAATGTCTACTTTTAAACAGAACAATTCAAAACGAAAGAAAATAGACTGCTCTCTGCTTGTGTAATCCGTATGAAATGTGCATTTCTTTCTGGCGCGTTCACTACTGCGAAGATCGCGTGTCAGCATCGTCAACTTCATCTTTGCAGCCGACACTGACACAGAAAACACCAGTTTATTAGTAAAAAATAAAAATGTCTTCTGCTATATTTGACATATGCATAGTCATTACTTTTGCCGGCTCTTTGTGACAACTTTTAGGTGCTTTATTGGCAGCGCCACCCTCACATGTTACATGAACGCGTCACCACCGCATCAGCACCGAAAACATGGATATTTTTTTTTCTTTTTGGCTGCATTTTGTTTGTTGCATTTGCTGTATTCTGCAGTTTTTCTGTTGTTTTCAGTTCATTTTTTCAGGGGTAGGCTACAGGAGCAGCATGTACTCTCGCGGCTGTAATCGGTAATGTTTTCTATTGGTTCATGTCAGTCAATATGAATTAATTTTGATATATAATCCGGAAAATACGGTACTTTACCATCTATTGTGTAGAACCCAAAATATTTCCAGACACTACTTTTTAGATGAGTTGGGGTAGAATTGTCCAATCAGGCCAATAAAAAAACAAACGGTCTAATCATAGACTGTAAAAAAATGCTGTAAATCTCTTCAACACAGACACTACATCTCTTCAAGACACACACTACATCTCTTCAAGACACACACTACATACACACTATGGGCCCTATTTTAACGATCTGAAACGCAAGTGTCAAAGCGCAAAGCGCAAGTAACTTTGTGGGCGGGTCTTGGCGCTGTTGCTATTTTCCCGGCGGGATAAATGACTCTTGCGCCAGGCGAAATCTAAAATGGGTTGGTCTGAAGTAGCTTCATTATTCATAGGTGTGGTTTGGGCGTAACGTGAAATAAACCAATCAGAGCGTCATCTCACATTCCCTTTAAGAGCAGACGCGCTTTTTCTAAATCGGATTCCTATTGTAACGGCGGATTTGCCAGGCGCGCGCCAGGAGCGGTTCACAGCCAAGGAGAGCAACACTCTCGTCAGGGACATTGGGGATGGAGAAACACACCCAAATTAACTTCGGTTAAAAAGGCGTATGATAATTTGGGTAAATGTGTAAGCTAGATGTATGCTTTTATAATAAATTGTCTATCTATCTATCTATCTGTCTGTCTATCTATCTATCTATCTATCTATCTATCTATCTATCTATCTATCTATCTATCTATCTGTCTATCTGTCTGTCTGTCTCCTCAACATCTCCTCAACACACACACTACATCTCTTCAACACACACTACATCTCTTCAACACACACACTACATCTCTTCAACACACACTACATCTCTTCAACACACACACTACATCTCTTCAACACACACACACTACATCTCTTCAACACACACTACATCTCTTCAACACACACACTACATCTCTTCAACACACACACTGCATCTCATCATAACAGCATTACTGAATTTAAACTGTCAAGAATTAATGACTGCCCGATGATTTAATTTAATGTATTTTTGTAATGTATAAAGTATTTTTAAAAGTATTTTTAGTATTAGTAGCCTATATTAAGCAATATACGGTTTTGTATTTTTTATATTCAGATATTATTTTACTTAATATAGGCCTAATGCTTTTTAAATATTTAAAAATATAAAACACTACTCAACATTTTATTCTCACTCAGATTATAACATTTAAAAGTTTAAATCGCTAAATATTGGTAATGTCTGCGCAGTTTGAATTTAATCAATATTTACCATTGCTTCATTTCTGCTTGTTTATACGCGGCACTCTCTTGGTTTATGTCTCGCGCAAAGGTCGGATTAAGTGCGTTACCTGTTATCATGACGTTGGCCCCTCGTTATGGCTTCATCATAGTCATCATCATCATCATCACTCCCGATGCGAAATGCTTCCTCTTCTCTTCTCTCTGTCAAACGGCTGTGTTTTTGTCACCAGCACACTATTACGTGATGCACAAACCCTCGTGCCACACAGACCAGCCCTGAACCGCAGCGCAAACCCCGTCTGTCACACACACACACACACACACACACACACACACACACACACACGATCGTATCTGAAGCGCGTGTCTTCTCGCTTTCCCAGCTCAACAAGCTGATTGAGTTACAGAGAGACTCGCGCGCGCGTAATCTCACACCTCCTCCCTCTCTTTAATGATACAGAAGCATATCTGAGCAAATATTAATATCCCATTCGGGCTACAATTATCCCGAGGCTGGTTTGTTTGCGTTATCGCTTCCAAGAGGCGTTGCTCCGCGATAATAATTTGGGGTTTCTTACCTTGATTGCGCGTCAGATCATGTGGATGAATGAGACTGTATGTAGTCATTATTACGCACTGAAACGCCAGCAGACACGTTCATATTTTAGCGAGCTGGTGGATGGGAGCTTTCGATGCCTTGTGTATGAAATATGACAAGGAAACAATAGTCGCAGTGCCCTTGGGGTGGATTCAGTGCGCGCGGCCGCAAACATTGAAGTTCCCCGGAATAGCGTGATATTGATGATTAAAAATCGCATGAAATCATAAGCATTAATGCGATGCAGATGCACAATGCAACGCAGTTATATTGTGTATAACAGACAGTGCCTCACCCTGAACTTCAGCAGACGCTCAGTGTTTCTCCACAAATCCTGTTCAATCGCACCGAATCCCCAAATCAAGCATCTCGCGCTGTGGGTTTGTGTCCATGGCTTCATGCGCATTGATATTCCCCGATACAGCATCAGTTTATGGGGCTACATTGTTCATTTTCTCGCATCCACAACATTCCAGTCGACCCCGCCCCCCGGCGCTCGTGATTGGCTGAGAGACTCGGGGTGCCTCAGCACGAGCTATATTTAAAGTAAACAGGCGCACATCTGGCCAGCGGTGCTCTCGCGGTCAAACACACGAGACCTAAGGTTAACAAACTATTTACCAAAGTGTTTTTTTTTTTTTTTTTAAAGAGAGAGAGAGTTCATAACAATGTTGGTTAGAGATGAGATTCGTAACATAATAAAATAATCTAATTTACACGGTAAAGGTGGAACAGTGACGCTTCTGAGGCGGCATTTAGGCTGCTTATAAGAAGCATAAATGCACGAACACAGAAATCAAAACGGTATACTCTGATGCTAATTCAGTCTGGCTTTAATGCAGCATAGTGTCTTTACACTGATTTTCGAGCATGGAATAATAATAATGCCTTCATTTCTCTTTAATGATTCCTTACCGTGCCATTAACATATCTTTCCGTACCTTTGAGCTAGATATATTTGGAAAACAAAATATCTTCCTGCATTAAAACGTCTGTTTTTTTGTTGTTGTTTTTTAACAGATTTAAACTGAACAGAAATAATTCTTGCTTGTTTACAGGCCTTTAAGGTGACACACATTTCAACATTTACCTTTATTCAACAGACGCTTTTATCCACAGTATTTGAACCCACATGCACTAAATAAAAATACCAATATCTTGAAAATATGTTAATTTGTGTAAAATACTACTGATTACAAATCTCATAATGTCCAGAACTCCAGTAGTAGTTGCACTTTTTTTATTTTATTTTTATACAATAAAATAACCGGATAATCAAGATTAACTGAGTTTTAAAACTCAGTTGATATTTAATAAATATTACTCATAATACTGTAAAAATGTTCATAATCTTTAAATGTATATAATGACTAAACCTAACTGTGTCTAGATACTTCTATATTTGTTATGTTATTCTTAAACTCTTGTATGTGTGTGTGTGTGTGTGTGTGTGCACTGGAAGCTTGTGTGTGTCGTGAAAATATCAAACTACTGCCCTCTTGTGCTCAAACTGAGAACTCGCATCACACACTCGCACTGCAGGCAACACACACTCATCCAGATATGAAATAAACACACAATATTTGAAAAATAATTCATTAATGATTTATTAAAATATTTTGCATTACGTATGAAATATAAAACTTTCAGGTTACTTTTATGAAAATAGCAAAAAATGCAATTCGTCTTCCATTAACCTAACCCTATGCATTTTTCTGAATCGCGCTCCAGCTGATTTAGAGATTGATCATTGTGCTTTTGCAGAGATAAGGTAGACTTTCTCCGTCAGTGAATCCAGTCCCCATGATCTGTGCTTTTCCTCAAAGCCGTCTATAGCCTGGACAAGCTCGATAATGCAGTGTCCTCCTGAAATATGACAGACACGGCAATGATCTAGAAATAAAAGCTCTATAATGCAGAATAGCAAAAACATCTAAATGAAATGCATAAGATGATGTGTGTCAGAACAGTGACCAAAAACTCACCGAATATATTTTTTAATTCCTCTTCTGATACTAAAAATGGTGGACCTGCATGTCAAATGTGGCGACAGAAAAGATCAAATACTATAAACTAAACACATGTGCTTTATAATGAATAATAATAATGCGTTTCTTTCCTAACGTTACCTTCGTACGGCTCGGGATTGTATTCCACTGTGTCCACCAGATATCTGCAGTCACTGTTCATTAAAGAAACAAGGAGAGAGCCGTACCTTTGGGACAAAGAGCGGATCTATTCAAAATACAATCCCACTTAAACCATAAATAAATAAATGGACGTGAAATGTTGATTTATTTAATACGTACTTTTTCCTGTCACATGGGTTTATGGCCACCAGTCCTCCTCGATCCCAAATCCCTCCGAACTTTCCTGCAACGGCACTGAGAGACCAAGAGAGATGTTTAAATGTGCTTTATGTTACACTTTATCATCTAAAATAAGTATAAAACGCACCTGGAGAACTTGAATAAATCACACTGATAGATGGAGATCTTTCCATCCGCGCTCTGAGAACAGGGAAAATGCATTAGTTGGGAGAGCGTGACACAGAAACATCACGCCGTGTGGAAGCACTGGGATCATCCGTCTGTATTAATCTGAGGAAAGCCATCATAACAATACAGCGCATTCGTTTAAATGTACGAGCAGCCTTTTGTAACTTGCATGTGCAAGACTCAATGTCATTCGCTTCCAGTTATTTTACCTGTACCAGTCACAAACATACTGGTTTACAGCACATTTACTTCACTTTGTTATTATTCTAGTTATTTACCTATAGAGGAAAATTAATCGGAAGTCTCGCATATTCAAAGATACTTATTAATGTATTTTTAAAAAATAAATAAATCTTTTTGAATGAATGATTCAATGACTCGCTTATAAAGACATAACTTGTTTCATTACCGGATGAATCAGCATTTTTGAACGAATCTTTTGAATGAATGATTCAATGACTCACTCATAAAGACTTTTTTTACTCATTCATAAAGACTGCACTTGTTTCATTGCCGAATGAATCAGCGTTTTTGAACAAATCTGTTAAATTAATAATTCAATGACTCACTCATAAAGATTTTTTTTACTCATTCATAAAGACTTGTTTCATTACCGGATGAATCAGCATTTCTGAAAAAATCTGTTGAAAGAATGATTCAATGACTCGCTTATAAAGACTTCACTTGTTTCATTACTGAACGAATCAGCATTTTTGAACAAATCTTTTGCATGAATGATTCAATGAGTCACTCATAAAGACTTCACTTGTTTCATTACCGGATGAATCAGCATTTCTGAACAAATCTGTTGAATGAATGATTCAATGACTCACTCATAAAGACTTCACTTGTTTCAGTCCCGGATGAATCAGTACCGTACACATCAGTGTTTTTATCCGAATTATAAACTTTTATCCCAGTACTTCTGTGATAATCTGAATGACTTTAAGACTGAAATAATGATCCCATGTGATTGAAAAGACTGTTCGTGAAGCGGTTTCATGAGAACTGCTCTCTCTGGATCAGCGGCATCGCAAACATTGAATGTTCACTGTGACTGCACTAGTCAAAGGTTTACTAGACTTAGACGAATTGCTGTCATTTAGGAATAAGATTGCGTGGGTGTTTGAATCGAGGTCGACATCTTTAGCAGGATAGTAACTCGATGTATGATTTATGGGTCCTGTAACTATCATTGGCAAACACTAAGGATGACAAACTTGAGAGCTTCAGATACCTTGAAAAGCTTTGCTCCGGGAATAGCTGGAACTGCTTCTTCATTATAAGCTAGATCTTGTTCTTCAAAGAACTGTTTAATTCCTTTTTCGGAAATTTCAACTCCAACAACTGTGTGACCCATATCAGCCAGCCTGAGAAAAATATGAACATTTTAGGGAGCGCTAGGAAGATCTTTAACATTATTCATTGAAACAGACTTTAGACCTCATACCATTTCATGTCTACAGATTTTCCACACAGTGGGAAGAAGAATCGGATCTCCTTTCGTCCACATACAACTTTGTCCAAGTTGTTTTCCAGCAATCTTCCAAAAAGTACAAAAAAAGGTGTATTGAAACAAATGAAAGTGAGAGATTCAGAGTAAAACAATACATTGATAACATTTTATGGCTCCTTTATACATTTATGGATAATTCAAAATGAACATTATTTATTCCTTTTACAGTCTTGATGTAGTTTTCAGGCTCTACTAGAACAGGTTTTCTGCTTGAATGTTGATTATTCTCCTCATATTCTCCATTGTTGCGGCTCCTCTCTTCCCAGTCTGTCAGTAACGCTCTGTTTACTTCCTGTCTCTATGAAGCCCCTCCTTCTGAAAAGCACACTGTGCTCTGATTGGTCGACTGGAGCAGTGTGTTGTGATTGGTCGAGCGCTTCGAGTGTGTTTGGGAAATGTCCCGCCCCTTACCATAACCGCCAGTTTAACACACTACTAACTCAACCAGGCCCCGCCCCTTTATTCTGCGCATTAATTATTTAAATGAGGAATATTGTGACGTGTTCGTTCCCGAAAGAAACTCAAGACTACAATGGAGGCGTTTCAGGAGTTCAGAAACACTGACACTAGCCGCGTTTCCATTACTCTTCAAATTGCGCAAATTGAAATTGCGAATTGAAAATACGCCCAATGGAAACACGTCAATTTCGCAAAAACTCCCATTTATCGCAAAAAAGTTTTAAACGCTCGCATGAGGGGGGTTTTCAGGCAATTCTAAAAAGGAATATTTCGCAAAACTGCAATGGCAACAGTTTTTGTGCATTTACAGGTCAGCTGACTTAGAAGGCACGGTGTGTTTGGACAGAATACGAGACAGAGCTCTTTATTGGATTCATAAAAGACAAAATAATTACAGGAATACTGGATTCTAAACCTCAAAGAAATGCCACAATCAAGCAGAAATGAGTGAGAAAAACCTAGAAACACTTCATATGTGCCGCTCACAGTATAGCCTAAGGGTCTTTCCTTGCCGTTAATGCTTGGAAAACACGCCTACGTTCCCTTCCATTAATAATAATAATGATAATGTCTAGTGCGGTACGTGGCTGTGATATATATATAAACTTACCAACGTCCTTTGCCATGATTTTTGGAATGACTTCTCACGAGAGGAAAAAATTACATTTAGTCGCATAACATCGCAATAGTTTTTTAATCGATATTTAGAAGAAGAAAAAACGCAAAAGTTTAGCTCGAATCTTTAATGGAAACGTGCCTACTGATATAGAGAAGATCATCCTCAAACAGCAACATTACACACTAAAGAGAGATGGAAAAAGCATAATATTGTCCTCTTTAACGTGCATGATTATAGTGTCAGTAGTGATCAGTGTGTGATTACTTGTGCACTTCAGGTCTATGAAAACCAATTCTTCCTTCCTTCCACCGGTCCTCCCACTCGGACAAAGCCAAGACCCGGGTCGCCTGAGCAGACATTCCTCTCTTCTCGTCAGGGTAGCAGACAGCTGCTATGTGCAAATAATAAAACTCAAATTAGACATACTCATGCATACGTTTGGAGAGCAAAATAAAAAAAAATTAAAAAAAATGCTTTTGACGTCAAATGTTGTGCACCTAATCAAGCTACTGTCGCCAAGTTTATCTGTTAGATTCGTTTGTCAAGTTAGACGGGTTGCATTACATGCACTCATACTCAAAAAGCACGAACTAAACTATGCAAGATAAGGAGAATAACATCCAGACTAATAAAGTACACTTCTACTGCTGTTTCTGCATTACAAATGCTCATTTTACTATTCAGTCAATGTCATTGTGTTAATAATGGAGCATACTGTTGGGTCAACACAATCCAATATTAGCCTAATACATTTCAATGTTTGATTAGTCACTTTTGTGCAATGTTTTTGTGAGGTGATTTGCTACTATACACTACATTCATTCATTACCAGAACTGTTACAAAAGAACCAAGGCTTCAGTGCGAAACCACATGATCTACTGTATAGTTACACTGAAGAACGATGACAAAGCACAGTGTATCATGTCATCTTCTAATTGTTACATCATGTTCGTGCTAAAACTGACACAATATTACTATGACCTTAATAAATTCATCATCTGACTGATAAAGACTCTCATTGGACTTTCTGTGGCCAATAAAAACATTAATGTTAGACAAATTTATGTGTCTTTAAAAAAGCACTGAGCATACTCAGCCAGAACACGGTAATCAACATTTACTTCGAATCTGCAGAGGACACTGTAAATGTTTGATAAGATTTCTGATCTCTTACCTTACTTTTCCAATTCAGCGTCCAAAAGTGCGGCTTCTCACGGGATCGCTTTTCATAACAGGAAGAGTGTGTGCGTGATGGGCGTGGGTTCCGACGTGACGTCACACGTCACAGTGGCGCGGCCCAGCCTTTCGTCACTGGCTGTCGCTAGGATCATAGATGTAAACACAGATGAAAACATCATCAACAAGAATAACTGGTCAGGATCCAAGCCCAATTTTATTCATTTTCTTCAGGAGAGCAAGGATTATTGCACCAGTCTGGAGAACATTGTCAACAAGAAAGCTAGAATCACTTGTCATATCTGGAATGAATATACAGTTTTTTGATTAATTAATCAATTTGTGCACTCTGGCATGTTTTTTATTTTTTAATTTAGTTTTTTGGATGTATTAAGATATAAATTCTATATGATATATTGTATACTACTAAAGTTCGTTGGATAATGAAAAAAGAAAAGAAAAAAAAAGTGGAAGAACATATATTCACACAATACTGTACGTTATGAATAAATGATGAAAGTACGAGCAACATTTTTTTTTCAATGAAAATATCATATACACACAAACACAAGTGGACAAATAATAAACCTAACAATCCTTTTCTTTTCCCCTGAATAGTTTTTCCCCTCTTTTTTCTGTTTCCTTTGATGCTGTTATATGAACGTAACAGGTAGTGAATACACTGTGATCCTCTGTGTATGTATGTTATGTTCTTGTTCTTGTTATGCAATAAAATAAAATACCCTATAATATAGAGTTAATACATAAAAACACAAACCAACACATTCTCACCAGTGAAAGGTTATCTATAATAAATATGTGGGAGGAGACTGGCCAGCAATCAGTTTCAGGTGTAGGTGGCTAGTTCTATCATTAAGATCGCATAAAGGGTTCTTACAGCAACAGGTGGTGGTTTTTCTGCAGTTCTGGCGTGTGTTTGTTGTGCTCAACGTGCAGCCTCCGTACCCTTTCATAGGTATGTTTTTAGTTTGGGTTGTTTGCGTGAAGTTTCCAACTGCTCCTTGATGGTGCAATTCCATTTTTTATTTTCTTCTTTTAGGCTGATTTTTTTAAGAGGTTTATTCTCTGTCTGGGAAATGAGGCAGACAAACATTTATGCTGCGGTACCTTCAATGGGCTGATGGCCGTGTTGGAATGCTGAATAACGGTAAACGCAGTATATACACTTTAAGACCGATCATTTATGAGTTTGATACAATGAATATACAAATGTATTTGATGTTGTGGTAATCTGTTCTCTTGTTTTATAGTACCTTTTATCAATCATGTTTGGGGATTGAGAGCTGAGATTGGGTAACTGTGTTGCAGTTGTACTTTCGCTGAAGTAGGTTTTGTTTTGTTGTTTTAAATTGTGGGCTGCATTGATGTGTATTAACATGTATGTTTCTTTATTGTTAAAGGGGCAGACCAGCCACTGTTTCTTGTATATTTTAGATTTATATTGTGGTTTGTTATTGTTATTTAATATTGATTTTGATCTTAAATGTTATTTGTCATTTGCTTTGTTTTCTTTGGTACTGCTCTCCTCTTTTGTGTGTTCCAGTGGTCAGAGGCTTTGTACAGGGCCGGGCCTGCATCTACACTAAACCTCCTTCGGTGTAGGTGATTTGGGTGGTGTGACACTGCTGTGTTGTGTGTACTGGAGGTTGGCACTGAAATAGTGACTTAAAGGTTACTACTTATTTGCGGTGTATGCTGTGGGGTTTCTTCTGTCTTCTTCTGTCTCTTACAGTTGGTAGGAGGTCCACAAGAGCAGGTCCGACCCTCTTGCAGTCTTGAGGAGAGCCAATTCCAACTTCTGTGAATGTTATCAACCGTTTTTAACATTTGATGGTTCTATTGGAACAATAAAATTGTTACCTTTTTATAAAACTACATTTGTTGTCCATAATCCGTATTGTGACCCCTAGAGGGCTCCTCCTGCCTTAAATAGGAGGTGGCGTAGTCAACTTATATTTCCTACACTACAAATATATATATATATATATATGTTTTATCACAAGATTGAAATCAAGGGGCCTTGTTGCCTCAAATAAAAAAAAGTGAGTTATGTGAAAGCAATAATGAAGACAAATAACTTTATGCCAGTCCCAGAGATTGATCTGAAAAACCACCTTATTCTATTATTTTTTTAGTATTGTTGTAAAAAGCATTAATAAGAGCATATCCATTTGGTGAAGGGAGAAGAATAAGGTCTTACTCATTTCCCGCTGTTAATCCATCCATACATCTTCCGCTTATCCGGGGCCGGGGCAGCAGTCGAAGCAGAGACGCCCAGACCTCCCTCTCCCCAGACACTCCGAGGCGTTCCCAGGCCAGCCGGGAGACATTCCCTCCGGAAAGGCGTCCAGGAGGCATCCGGAACAGAAGCCCGATCCACCTCAGCTGACCCTCTCGATGTGGAGGAGCAGGCTCTACTCCGAGCTCCCCATCTCTACGGGAGAGCCCTGGACACCTCATGTCGGACTGTATCCGGGATCTTGTCCTTTCTTGTCCAGAGTAGGAACGTAGATAGACCGGTAAATCCTTCTTCACCATGACAGACCGGTACAGGGACCGCATTACAGCAGGAGCTGCACCGATCCGTCTGTCAATCTCCCGTTCCATCCTTCCCTCACAAAACCCCAAGACACTTGAACTCCTCCACTTGAGGCAGGAGCTCTCCACCAACCTGAAGTGGGCAAGCCACCCTTTTTCCGACTGAGGACCATGGCCTCGGATTTGGAGGCGCTGATTCTCATCCCAGCCGCTTCACACTCTGCTGCAAACCGTCCCAGTGCACGCCGGAGGTCCTGGTCTGATGGGCCAACACGGCAACATCATCCACAAGAAGCAGAGACGAAATCATGTGGTCCCCAAACCCGACCCAAGCTCCCGGTCCGGCCGTACAGGGACCGGCAAAGGCCCCAGAGCACCCTCCACAGGACCTTGAGGAACACAGGCGAATGCCTTCTGCAAATCCACAAAGCACATGTGGATTGGTTGGGCAAACTCCCATGAACCGGAGAGGGTGTAGAGCCGGTCCAGTGTTCCTCCTGAATCCGAGGTTCTACTATCGGCCGAACTCTCCTCTCCAGGACCCTGGCGTGGCAGTTCCTTTAGCCTGGAGTTGATAGTAAAAACTGTAATGTTGGTCTTTAACAGTCTGTCACTGTTTGCTTCGGTTTTGGAAGGTTTTTTTTTTTTTTGCACAAGCAAAATCAGTATCATTAGTCTGCAGTTTAAAGAGGTGAAAGACGAAAGCGTCGCCTACACTAGCATTGGGGAACGCATCTGTTTCTGAACATCAGCTCGTACGGTTGGCAGACATCAGGAGATAATTACGGCTTAATGAGTTCGTTCTCCTGGCCCGGTGGCCATCATGAAGGACTTTGATGTATTATTCTGAGCCGGTGATTTACTCAGCTTGACTTTTCAAAGGAATACTGACAGACTCTGGCTTCAAGACCTCAATAAAACGCTCACAAAAGGCGATTCAGGATGTTAAATGTCAATTTGCTCTAATGAAAACAATATGAGCCATGAAACCTGGGCTTTTCCCCATAACTGGTTTAATATACATTTAATTTGTTGCAGTGGCCGGAGAACGAGAGGTTTCTATCGCTGATAAATTAAGCTTTTTATTTATTTCTTTTTCAGTGCTGGGCAACGATTAATTACAGTACATCCAAAATAAGTTTGTATTTACACAATATATGTGTACTTTGTAGAATTATTTTGTATATATAAATACATATGCATGCATAGTTAAGAAATATTTGCATGTATGTACTGTATATATATTTATACATAATTTATATTATATATAAAATAAATATTCTATATATAAATAAAAAAAAAATTCTTAAATATATACAACATGCATGTGTATTTATACAAACTAATTATACACAGTACACACGCATATTATGTAAACAAACTTTTATGTTTTATGATTATTCGTGAATAATCGTTTTTATTTTAATTCTGTTTGAAGAAGACTTTTGCATCTTAATTTCCTCCTCTTTATTGTCTAATATTCAGCTTCGTACACCCTTAAATGAAAAGTTAGTAAAAGCTCATTTAATTTCTATTAGTGTGATTTCAAATATTTTTTTGGCAGAATATTGTCAGGGGAAATATCCTTGTGTGTTTCTGCCAGTCTCCTGCTCCACTTCTCCTGATCTTCCAGAAGAAAGACCAGAGTCTCTCATGAGTTTGCATGAATTAAGCCTTATGAAGAAGCATGAAGTTATTAAAGGAGCAGCGCTTAATTACTGAAGCGGCACGACTAGGACGTGTGTGTGTGTGTGTGTGTGTGTGTGTGTGTGTGTGTGTGTGTGTGTGTGTGTGTGTGTGTGTGTGTGTGTGTGTGTGAGCCTAACACACCGTATCATCCGTTACAGAGGCAGGAACATGCACTGTTCAACACTTTAGTGTGAAATTGTGCATAATTGCATTACTTTCACTGTGATTTCACAGCGGGACGTCTCCTGTATCTTACGGCACTCTCAGAAATGTCCTGTAGAATCTACAGTTCTTTGTCAAGTAAAAAAAGCTGTGAGTTTACAGTATTGAAAACAAACATTACTGTAAACAAACAATATCTCACTGTATTTTTACAGTGCATATGTATTATGAATGAATACAGCATGAATCCACTGTGGGTTTTTTTTTTTTTGTGTGTGTTTTTTTAAATACTTGCTGGTTTTATTTGTGTTGCTGAACTTTAGTTTTGGTTCACTTTTAACAGTGTGTGTTAAGGTGGAGCTTGTATCAGATTGATGTCATTCGAGATCATGTGTGTTTGTGCCTTCATGAACAATGTGATGATGATCAAGGTGTCATTATATAGTTTGAGCAAAACGTTTGACTAAAGCCATATGTGATTTGAATATTAGTAGACACCACTTCAGTTCCAGGAGCCTCATGCGTCTTTCCCATTATATTGGGAAACTATCACTGTTTGCAGCTGTACTGATGGGGATTTAAAAAAAAAAAAAAAAAACATTTCAAAGAAGCCTGAAAAACCCAAACATTCATTTATGGAAAGAAAAAAAACAATAATTATGACTATATTGAAATTTGTATTATATTATTTTTATTTTATTATATTCAATATGTTTACTTAATTAAAATATTGTATTTATTGTTTTTGATTAAATATGGTTTGATTTATTTATATATATACTATTTAATTATTTTATAAATAAATTATTTAATAAATACATTAAATAATTCAAAAAGACAAATTTATGGAAATAATAATATAGTCAACAATAATAATAATAATAAATATTATTTCATATTATTTTATTTTGTTTTATTTAATATTATATTTAATAAAAAATATTTAAATTATTGTTTTAATTTAAATATTTTATTATTTCATTATTTTATATAATATTATTTTATTTATATTTCTTTTAAATACATTTTAAAGAAGCCTGAAAAAAACAAGCATTATTTTATGAAAAAATAAAATATATATATATATATATATATATATATATATATATATATATATATATATATATATAAAATGACTAATGAAAATTATTTCATTATATTTTTATTTTATTTAATATTATTATTTAAATATATGTAAATTTAAATAAAATAATTCATTAAAATATTATATTATTTGTATTAAATATTGTTTGATTTATTTTTATTTTTATATATACTATTTAATTATTTATATGATATGATATGATATGATATGATATGATATGATATGATATGATATGATATGATATGATATTATTTTTATTTTTAAATACACTTTAAAGAACTCCAAACATTAGTTTATGGAAATAAAAAAGAAATAAAAAATGATAATAAATTAATCCTTTAAACACCAAAGAATAGTATAGCCTATATAAAAAAAAGTTTTATGCTTGAAAAATGCACCTTTAGGCTTTTTTGATTCATGCATATATTAAAGGTGCACTATGTAAGTGTTTTTGTTCAAAATGTATATAATGGGGGAGTACAACATGAGTGTGTTTGTCTAATCCTGAATCACTACGGTATATCATATGCTTATAATAAGTGTTTATACTGGGACTTTAGAGCGAGTGGCCATATAAACAGAGAGAAGAAGCTCCGGCCACACGGTTCCTCCGTATGATCCACTGGAGCGTCTCAGTCCAGCTTTAATGAAGATGTTTTAGAGGTTCTGGCCTCTTTGTCAGGTGTTGATCGACTTCAAGCAACTGCAAGTGAAGATTTACGCTTTTACTGGCCCATCTTTTCTTTCATACTCTCACTCCCTGTCTCCTGACCTTTAACCCTGAACAGGATCATTACCCAGAGTTCCCCTGTTCCCTCAGACATCATAAACGGCCCTCGACTGAACACTGGCATTCAGAGGAGAAACGGCAGAGAAAGTCTCGTATGCTTGAATTATTCACAAGTACTGAACTAAAAATCAAAGTGTGCATCTGTTTTGTTCTGTTGCCTGACTGAATGAACTTTCTCTTGCCTTCAGCTTTGGGATTCTGGGAAAACCTCGCTGATACTATGGAAGTCAATGGGGACCAGAAACTGTTTGGTGACCAACATTCTTCAAAATATCGTCCTTTATGTTCAACAGAAGAGAGAAATGAATACAGGTTTGAAAATACTTGATGGTGAGTCAATGATGACAGAATTTTTGGGTTAACTATTCCTTTAATAACAATATTGAATTTGTGGGTGAACTGTCCCCAAAACTGTCCCTCAGAAGAGTAAGGAATGCTTTCTAATGTTGGGGATGGAATTAGGAAAACATAACCCTAACCCTAACCCTAACCTAGTATGCAAATTTGCCTACATGGATAAATAAAATGCCACACTTGATCTCCTGTATCAACTATTAGACTAATGATTTATTGACTTTATTGTATGATTATTAGTATTGGATAGAGCTGATACATGTGCAAGAGGGATTTCTGGCAGAAGGACTTTACATCACATCAATCTAAAACACCACAGCTAATAATCCAGGTTTGTGAAGTGAGAAGAGTGCAACTGCGCATGCGCACACGAGGTTTGATTGGTTACTGAAGATCAGGAGGCAAATCGAGTTCAATAATCCCGAATTACTGCATCATAATGCCTTCAAATGCACGGCATTGTTACAAAAACAAGTAGAATTATTTTTATTTCGTATATTATGGCTTGTAAATAAAGATCATGGCCACACAGAGAAGGTTAAGAAATCAAAAACAGGATTATTTCAGAGTTATTTGAACTCTCTCGCATTCGTCCGCTAGGGGGAGACATTGCATTGGGAATGAATTTAGATTGACCTCGTTCCAGCAGGTCGTTTCACATTTACACACTCACTATAGTGCCATCAGAAAACAGTTGTTGCTAAACATATAGTGTGTGTTATAATGGGAAATCCATCCAATCACGGCACGGTTTAATGAGGAATCGAGTAGCTGAACCGATTCAGTCCGTTCAGAACGGTTTGGGGAACCGGTTCAACCTGTTCATTGAAAAGTCCGATCCAACGCACAAATAACTAGTAGGTCAAATGTATTAATTTCATACACAAAATGTTTTACATAATCACATGCATCTGAATAATTGGAAAGAATAATAACACGCCTCCATTAAAATCAGACATGGATTCTTAAAAAGAAAATTTTTAAAAACAAAACTGAAGTTTAAAGAAAAGCTCGTGGCTTCTTTACGCGCGCGCGCCCGCGCTCTCTCCCCGTCCACGCGCCCATACGGTCGCGCTCTCTGTCAATCATTGCTCGAGCTCTCCCTCAGTTTGACCCGTGTTTTCCTCTCAGTCCTGCGGGTGGCTCGACAGCAGCAGAGCTTCACTTCTTCTGCTTCTTCTTCTTCAGACATATGGCCGAGAGACCTCACGATAAACTCACCTTTACGAGACGAGTGCAGCTTTAAACGCAAGACTCGACGAAACACATCGAAAGCGACCTATTTTAATGTACAGAAGTGCGCGGAGGAATAAGCAACACAAAAAGCAACACGTATCCGCGGGGATTTGAGTCCTGTGAGAGAGCGAGAGCGAGATTGAACGAGAGAGAGGGAAGAGTTTCTCCAAAAGTGGAAACAGACGCTATTTTCCCTTTTCACAAGGAAGACTAAGGAATTATGAGGAACGTTTGGATGATATTAACCCTCGGCTTGACAGCCTTTCTTTCGGGGGAAAGGGTGAGTTTCAACCGAGAACAATAAGGTTTTCTGGGGGGTTGTTGTTAGTTGAGCGTGAAGTCAAACAGCCACGTTATAAAGTAACCAGTTTCTCTGTGATGATTCATGCGTTACAATGTGTCAAATGATTCGAAATGTATTGTCTTGGATGATGTAATGTGTCACGTATCAGTTTCGTGAATCACAGCGGTGTTTTTTAATTCAGCTTCGTATTGTTGTTTTACATAGACTACAAAGTATATATATAGTGTTAATAGGAATATAGTTGAAGTAAACATGAACGATATTTAAAAATACTGGTAACAATTTACAATAAGGTTCATTAGTTAACATTAGTTAATGTATTAACTAACATGAACTAACAATGAGCAATACATTTGTTACAGTATTTGTTAATCTTTGTTAATTTTAGTTAATAAAAAAGTCATTGTTTGTTCATGTTAGTTCACCTAATGTTCACAAATTCAACCTTTGATTTTAATAACGTATTAGTAAATGTTGAAATTAATATTAACTAAGATTAATAAATGCTGTAGAAGTATTGTTCATTCTTAGTTCATGTTAACTAATGAACCTTATTGTAAAATACCTAGTCAAATGTCTGTAATATTTGCGTTTGATGTTTCTGACCATTTTGGAAAATGTGTAATGGAGCTTGATAGTTTTTCACTGTGAAATGAATGGTAGAGAAATAGCCTATATAGTGTTGTCTCCACTTCACCAGTCACAGTCTCTACTATAAATCCTGCCATAAAAACACTAACTTGGGTATAAAGGGTTTTTCCTCATAGTGAGGAATCCAGACTAGCAGTTTTAGGATTGATTAAACGTCGTTGTTGAATTTAGATGAACGCCAGTGGAAACTATACATTTATAAATGTGCATTGCTGAGCTAAACATCTAGACTGCAAACCTGAAAGGCACCCATTTTGTCTGTAACCCCAGACATGTCTTCTGTCCAAAGTCAAAATGTGTCCAACTTCTGCTTAACGTGACCAGGTGCTTCTAGAGCAGCTTAACATGCAGGAGCTGTAAATCAGACGCGCGCTCACACACTTGGCTCGGTTTGCTGGAATGTGAACACATGCAGTCCTGGATGGCTTTGCATTGGATTTCTCTCATCAGAATCGAAGACGAGGATGGAATATGTACAGTCAAACCAAACTTTATTCCAGACACCTTCACAATTTCTCACATCATCACAGTTTATTCGCTATAGTTTAGAAAATGGTAATAAAATATGAGCAGAACTCAGTGGATATTTGACTGGTTTTGTCCGTCCTTCTGTTAGACTGTCTCACACATGAATTATGTTGAATATCTGTCAGCTGTTAAATTTAACTACACAATTAGATAATACCAGTTTAGCTCAACCAATCACCAAGCAATGCTTCATTGTGTTCAGTCTGTGTGTAAAAAGAGCATTAGCAATTAAAGAAAACACACTTCAGCAAAACATGATCAGCTCAAAGTGTCCCAATCATTTTTGGTCACAAATTTGTATAAATGTCACTGGTAATCACTGTATGAAGAATATTTGGGTATAATATGTCACAGTTTACTTTATTTTGCTCTCCTCACTTACAGAAATGAACTATAGTTCTGCACACACTAGTGAAACAATATCAAGAGTTATATCTGGTGTGTGAATAATCTTTGGTTTGACTGTATGTTTGGAGCATTGCGAGTGACATTCATTAATGTTCCGCAGGAGCTTGATTGCATTTCTGTCTGCCTGCTTTATTATACTGTTAATTGGCAGCGCATCTGATGAACGTAGATCCTGAATAAGCCAGTAATTTTTTGACGAAATGCCAGAGGGTTGGCACTCGCTTTTGTAATTCCATGGTTGACTGGCATGCTGGTTTGTATTTGTACGATCTCCTCCCATTGATGTGGACCTCACTCTCTCACCACGGCCTCGAGGCATTTACTGTCAAACCTAAACGTATTCAGACGCCTTCAACATTTCTCACATTATCACAGTTTATTCGCTATAGTTTAGAAAATGGTGATAAAATATGAGCAGAACTCAGTTGATATTTGACTGGTTTTGTCCGTCCTTCTGTTAGACTGTCTCACACATGAATTATGTTGAATATCTGTCAGCTGTTAAATTTAACTACACAATTAGATAATACCAGTTTAGCTCAACCAATCACCAAGCAATGCTTCATTGTGTTCAGTCTGTGTGTAAAAAGAGCATTAGCAATTAAAGACAAAACACACTTCAGCAAAACATGATCAGCTCAAAGTGACCCAATCATTTTTGGTCCCAAATCTTTATAAATGTCACTGGTAATCACTGCATGAAGAATATTTGGGTATAATATGTCACAGTTTACTTTATTTTGCTCTCCTCTCTTACATAAATGAACTATAGAGTCCTGCACACACTAGTGAAAAAAATCTAAAATTATATCTAGTGTCTGAATCATTTATGGTTTGACTGTATATACCGAGGGTTTTCTATCCCTGCATCATTTATAAAGAGCAATTACAGTTATCTGGCCTGAAATCTCCAGGATGATCCAGTGTAAACACAAAGCACTGGTGTGTCTGTGAATATGGCGTTGAGAATGTCTCTTCTGACTCTGAAATGGCTTGCTTTGGACCTGTCAGAGTTTGGTGTGTTTTCTGCGGCCAGATTTTCCACCGTGTAATTTGCGAGATGTTTTGGTGGGACGTGTGAACACAGATCTATCGTCTGAAATGGAGATTTAATGCAGTTAAGGTCACTGCACGCTTGTCGCCTGAGACAGCTTCAACACAACCAAGCGTTTAGAAAGAGACATAATGATCACCACCGTCTTCTTGCCATCGATGCAAACACGCTTTTTTAAATCTGTTTTGTAACTAGCTAAATGTTTGCCAGCACTATTTTCAACCCATTTTATAGTTTGTTTTGCCACTATTGCACATTATATCCAGTGCGATTTGATTATATAATGCTTACAATTCATCCTTGTGTTACGACATTTTGTGACTTTTTCTCATTTAGGATCATGAACTTGCAAGGTTTCAAAACGCTGATGTGTTTTTGACACATACATACACATAACAATTTCTATTACGCTTTTGATGTTCGAGGGTCAATTTGACCCACATATTTGAATGTTTTAAGGCAACTGTACTGACCTGAAATAATAACATTTCTTGGTTATATATTGGTATTTTACCTTATGGAGCTAATAATGAGCTTTATCCCACTTATTTCAATAGGGAAAAATATTTTGTCAGCCAAAGATGGTAAACATGAGCTATCATTTCTATTTAACCTATGTTGTTTTTCTTGAAATGTTCCGACTTTTTCCTATTTAGTGTCATGAACGTGCATTTAAAGTTTCAACATGCGGACTTGTGGTGAAATATGCATACATACATACATACATTTTTTGACCCATATAAGCAGCAATTCAGAAGAAACTGTAGAGACACAAAACAACAACATGTCTTTGTTGGATGTTGAACCAGAGTGTGTGTTATAGATCACCGTATCACAAATGGATCAAATTGATCTATTGCTCTGTCATTTCTTTTGAAAAACAGCCACCAAATATGAAAACTAGAGTCTGAAAGCTTTCAAATGATATAGTTTGTCAAGATTATTTTGGATATTATTGTTATAACGTCCCACAGTTGTGCGGGAGGGGCAGAGTCTTAAACATAGTTTCATAAATTCAGATATTTCTTCTTTGTAATGTGTGAAAAGATATTCAAGTTAAATGTTTGTATCTGATTGTATGTTTTTTTGGTAACACTTTACAATAAGGTTCATTAGTTAACATTAGTTAGCTACCTTAGTTAATGAACAATACTTCTACAGAATTAATGTTAGTTAATATGAATTTCAAAATGTTCTCATACATTATCAAAATCCAAAGTTGTATTTGTTACCATTATGCACCATGAACAAACAATGAACAGCTATATGTGTTATTAGCTAACATGAACAAAGATTAATAAACAAATTTATTGCTCATTTTAGTTCATGTTAGTTAATACATTAACTAATGGTAACTAATGCACCTTACTGTAAAGTGTTTACACTGCGAGCTTTACTGACCCGCTCCACAAGGCCGGACGCAGGAATCGAAGGGTTAAATGAATGAGAATGTTGATGAAGAGAGACAGTTGAACACTGAGCGTATTCTCACTCCTCACGTCTCTCAGATGTTTTTCCATTCCTGATTAGCAAGGTCACTTCCGCACAAACCCTGCGTACTGAAAAATGTACTGAGTCTGCGAGATAAGGGCCCTGAAGTGTTCTGTAAATATTAATGGTTTAGGGTGGAATATTGGCTTATGAAAGAATAATAGTGTAACATGCTGTGGCATTTGGCAGATGCATACTTCAGTTTACAGGCTTTGATTGCAAGTGATAAATGAAAACACATCCACGAATCCGTGAGGAGGCTGTCGGCACCTTTAAACTGTGAAGTCTTCAACATTTTCTGATATTCCATTAGAGGAATAAATTACATTTTAAAATATATTGAAATAGAAAACAGTTATTTTGAATTTGTTATAATATTTCACAGTATTACTGTATTTATAATCAAATAAATGCATAAACTGAGGCGGATACATTTTTTATCTGATAAGAAGACATGCGCATAAACTACACATTCACTGAATAAATCCCTCAATAAACTCATGTGGCTTTGCCTCAGCAGAGGCTGTGATTGGATAACTGGTGTAACCAGAGGACCAATGGCGTCGCAGCATCTCTAATGTTGGTTTGGTGGTTCTGAAAGGTCAGATTGCCTGAAAGCCTGATTGCAGAAACGTACATTTTAAGGATGGAAACGCTGCTTTATTTGCAATTTTTTTATACAATATTCCAGTTAAATTCACAACTTTGGCTGGAAACACAGCTAGTGTACATTTTTATGCAGTACAAAATACTGTTATTTTAAAATAATATTTCACATTATTACTGTTTTTACTATGTATTTATTTTTTCAACTAAATGCAGCATTGGTAAGCAAAAAATACATAAAAATATAAAAAAATCGTACTGACCCTCAATTTCTAAACAGCGGTGTAAATGAGGATTATTTTATGCCAATTTCCCAGAAAGTGACAATTTTGTTTGAATGGAAACGCTGCTTTATTCACAAACTTTTAAAGCGAAAAGGTACCATTTTCACAAGATGTAAAAAAAAGATGAGTGTGTGTGTGAAGTTTCAGCTCAAAATACCCCATAGATATTTTTATATAGCATGTTAAAGTCGTCACTTTTTGCGGGTGAGCAAAAACACACCGTTTTTGTGTCTGTTCCTTTAAATGCAAATGAGCTGCTGCTCCTGGCGCAGGGGGCGGAGCTTCAAGAGCTCGTGTCATTTTACCTCACACACACACATGCACTGAACATTTCAAACACTTTCAGCCTTGTGTTCAAACCGGAGTCAGACAATGATGGAGAGAATCGAGAAGAAGTGAATACATGTAGAAGCAACAGGACGTGTCTGAATGGTTAGTTGGTGAAGTTATGAAGCTGATGTGTAGTTATCTTCTAGTCATTGATTAGCATATTCTGTAATGATGTTCTATAAATCATGTTCTGGGGGCGGGGTTTATGTAAATTTTAGGGTTGGTGATGTCACTAACCCAGGAGGAATGTGGTGTAGTCTCTACCAGCCGTTTGTTGTAGTCCTTAAAAAGCGATTTCTTTAAAAGCAAATCTCTCCCTTTGCTCTGAACTTTGAGTGTTGTAACTTTGCAGATGTTGTTTATGCTCAAACAGCAACATTACACACTAACTAAAGTTAGAAAAGAGAAATCAAATTCAACCACCCTTTTAAATTCACAAGTTTGGATGCAAACATAGCAAGTGGTCGCTGGTGTGTGGTGAGCGTTCTGGCGCAATATGGCTGCCGTCGCATCATCCAGGTGGATGCTGCACATTGGTGGTGGTTGAGGAGATCCCCCATTCTATGTAAAGCGCTTTGAGTGCCGAGAAAAGCGCTATATAAATGTAATGAATTATTATTATAAGTGTAGTACATGTTTATGTAGTACAAAATACATAAAAAGCAGTTATTTTAAAATCCTGTTTTTATTCAACTAAATGCAGCCTTGGTAAGCAAAAAAGATAAACATTAAAAAACATTTAAAAATGTCTGAACGGCAGTGTAAATGAGGCACTTTTTTCTCTTCTCCAGCGTGCATGTAAAGTGGACACGTGGGAGAAAGCCTTGCATCCCTCTCTTCCCTGCAGGGACTCCTTTTTTTAACTCTTCCACATTGCATAATCCTTAATGGTCTCCGCAGGCTTCGGAAAGTAAAGGAATCCCAGAGTGCTCTTGTTTTGTCATCAGCCCTGCCGTCTTCTCCTCTCCCTGCAGCGAAAGCTCGTCATTATTATTACCCTGTCTTCGGTTACTCCAAAGAACAGTGGCATTATTCTTTATCTTCTTTCCCAGCAGATGGAAAGAATGAAGAGGCAGAGTAGGGCAGGGGAATAACTCGCTATGCTCCGATGGCACATGCCTTGTGCTTGTTTATGCCGGCGCCGCAAACATCTGCATCACGTATGTGCGTTCGCTCGCTTCAAAGCCGCTCGGCTCAGGGTGGTTTTCTCCTCGGAGAGTTGGAGGCACTTCTTTCACAGGGATAAAGTCATGCATACCAGTGGGAATCCACACACAACGCGAGCGACTGAGCGAGGACTGGAAGTGTTACTGTAGACAGTAAGGAGCCTCAAGGGTGCAAAGCCATGACCCAGAGCCCCCCCGACGTGCAGCGAAAACACCCTCGGCTCGGCCATTTAAAGCGCACTCCTTTCTTGCTCTTTATTAGCTCAGCAAATGGAAAGTTCCTTTGGAGGATTGTGGTTGAAGAGCAGTGGTTGGAGTGGACGGGGTTCTGCTTTCACACTAGAGCTTTTGGAGCAGACGGGAATCTGTTTGACGTCAGAGTTCGTTTGGTGTGAAAGTGGTTTTTAACCACGCTTGAGAAGTAGATCTTTATGATTTAGATCTTTAGAGGTTTATGTGAATTCGTGCAGTTGGTATAAGGTTGAAAAATGAGGAAACGGCTCATTTATTCATTTTTTCATTTATTCATATTTTCTACCCCTGAATTCTCTTCTTTTTTTTTTTCATATAATAAATTTAAAAAATGAATAAATGAGCCGTTTTCTCATTTTCTACTTTCAATTTTAAAACGAATGAACGCAAAGACACGGACCATATATAAACCCAATCCCTAAATCACAGAAATTGTGTATTAATGCATCTTTGCATATATTGTTGTAAAATGTGCATATGTTCAGCAAGGATGCATTAAATTGATTAAAAGGGACCAAAAAACATTTGTTATAAATGTTTCTGTTTTGAAATGCTGTTCTTTTGAACTTTCTATCAATCAAAGACCCCTGAAAAAATATGAAACTGTTTTCATCACTGATAATAAACGTAAATGTTTCTTGATCATCAGATCCTCATATTAGAGTGATTTCTGAGGGATCATGTGACACTGAAGACTGGAGTAATGATGCTGAACATTCAGCTTTGATCACAGGAATACATTACACTTTACTGTATATTCACATAGAAAACAGCAATTATAAATTTGAATAATATTTCACAATTGTTTTTGCTTTCACACTAGAGCCTTTGGAGCAGAAGTGTTTGACGTCAAGAGTTTGTTTGGTGTGAAAGTGGTTTTCAACCACGCTTGAGAAGTAGGCCGAAGTTTATGTGAATTCATGCAGTTAAGGGAGAAAAATGAGAAAACGGCTCATTCATTCGTTTTTGAAAATGAAAAAAATGAGAGTTTGACTTGATTTTATGTTTTTACTGGTTATATTTTCTACCCCTGAATCCAAAAATATAAAATCAAGCCGAATTCATTTTTTTTTTCATGTAAAAAAAATAATAAAATGAATAAATGAGCTGTTTTCTCATTTTCTACTTTCAATTTTAAAACGAATGAACGCAAAGACACGGACCATATATAAACCCAATCCCTAAATCACAGAAATTGTGTATTAATGCATCTTTGCATATCGTATTCATTATTGTTGTAAAATGTGGATATGTTCAGCAAGGATGCATTAAATTGATTAAACTGTTTCGAAATGCTGTTCTTTTGAACTTTCTATCAATCAAAGACCCCTGAAAAAATGTGAAACAGTTTTCAACACTGATAATAAACGTAAATGTTTCTTGATCATCAAATCCTCATATTAGAGTGATTTCTGAAGGATCATGTGACACTGAAGACTGGAGTAATGATGCTGAAATCACAGGAATAAATTACACTTTACTATATTTTCACACAGAAAACAGCAGTTTTGAATTGTAATAATTTTTATACAATAAATGCAGCAGAAGAGACTCTTCAAAAACATTAAAATCCCCAAACTTTTGAACAGAAGTAGTGTATTTCTTATTAGTGCTCTGTTTTGAGAGCAATGCGCCTGTGGGAGACAAAATTTCGGTGGTAAAAACTGATAGTGTTCGCAATACTGTTTATGGTTGTTTATGGTTGAGGCCCAAAAGTACAATGCAGTTCCTGAAGGGAACGTGTGAGATCCTGTTATTCAGAAGCCTTGGTTGTCGCTCTTTGCTGTCTTTATAATGGGAAAAGCTGAAGTGAGACTCTGTAGTGTGTGTGTTTCTCTGTAGTGTGTGTTTCTCATAATCTGATGGTGTGCACGTCTCTGATCGATCTGATTCTGCTAGAAATAAACGACTCGAGTCAGTTTTGATTGTGACTGAATTATGTTTGTTTGCTTAGTAGAATAGCAATATTCTACTCTGGAAAAGATCATCAGGCTCAAAAACCACACTTTGAATGTTTATACTAATTATTTCATGTTAATAATGAGTAAATTTTCCAGAAATATATACGCCACAGACATGTCCTTCTTAAAGGGGGTGTGAAATGCTCATTTTCACTCAATCTCCTGTTAATCTTGAGTACCTATAGAGTAATATTGCATCCTTCATATCTCCAAAAAGTCTTTGGTTTTATTATATTTATAAAAGAAAGATGGCTGTACCGAGTCTTTCCAGAAAAAAACGAGCGGCTGGAGGCGGGCCGTGTGGGCGAAGCTAAAGTTGTGCTAACGCGCCGAGCTAACAACACACAGAGACATTTGTTCAACAGTTTTACTCACCGTTCCAACGCACGACCGCGAACCTTTATCATTGTGACTGCTCGATCCTTAAGCATTAGACGATCTGGGCTTTTTTTATAAAACAATCATCGTCGAAATGCAGGGAACAACAGTCTTACACAACTCCGTTTATGCTCAGGAAAACAAACTCCATCCACGGGTTTCTTAACGCTGGGTTCTTTGGGAATCTGTGCAGGGTTGTCTTGCCCTGGCAACCAAAAACACACTTCTTTGGTGACACTGACTTCCCAAAAGCCGGGCAGGGCGCATTGATGGCGAACTGCTTTCGCTCTCTTGCTCTGGTCTACGAGTGCGCGCGCGCCCGCGATCTTACCGGAGAGGTGCCCTTAGGACCCATATAAGGAAATTCCGCTCTATCTTACGTCAGACAGAGCCATACTCGAAAAAAACTTTCCGAAACTTGTGACAAACCGGAAGGAGTATTTTTGGAACAAAAATACTCCTTCAAACGTACAACTTAGTTTTTGAAACTTTGTCCATGTTTAGCATGGGAATCCAACTCTTTACCAGTGTAAAAAACTCAGTATGCATGAAATAGCATTTCACCCCCCCTTTAAGTATTTATATATGTGCATTTTTAATTCATGCATTTTTCGTGAGTTTGCAGTTTCTTTTTGTCTATATAGTCATTTTATTATTTATCGTGTATAATTTATTTTATAGATTTTCTTTTATATAAAAATAATTAATTAAAAAATATTTATTTTTTGCGAATTTTAATTATTAAGATGCGGGATGCTTTAAGCCTCAAGAACCACCCTTTTATTTTTTTTTATAATTATATTATGTTTAATGATCACATTTTCTGAAAATGCCAAAGATGTGTAACATAAGTATTTGCATGTTTAACTAATTGTTTTCTGTTAAAATACGCATTATTTTTCTTTTGAAATGAGCAGGATCCTTTTACCATCAAAGGCCACATTTTTATTTTCCATAGTCACTATTTAATGTTTATTTTCCTCTAAAATATAGTGATTGTATTATAATGTACTTTCTGATAGTTTATTCATGCCTCCTGCTGAAGAATTAAAAAATATATTGTGATTTCTTTCTTTTTTCTCCTCAGCTCATTGGTAAAGTCCAGATAGTTAGAAGAGTTGCACAGTGTTTTGATGAACCTGTGAACCGCAGATCCCTCTGAACAAAAGACAGATTTCTTCTACTAATATATATGAGCGTTCTTACACATCCATGAATAGCTACACCTTAAATGCACAAATACTTTTTCAGTGTAACTACAGTTAACCAAAGGTGAAGTCGATAATTGTATTCAAGCGTTGGACAATGACAAGTGGTTGTTCTGGGAACTGTTGGAAAGCGGATCTGCACTTCAGAAGCAGAGGGTTTGTCTGGATCGCTTCAGTGCATGTGGCCTTTCTTAAAACACACTCAAGCATCAAGGGAGGTTGAAGAGACTTGAGGACTTCTGAACTTTCTGAAATCTGGTCCTCTCCATCGATCGCACCACTGACACTATATCCATTTTCTTTAAGCTGTGTTCATCTAATCAGACCACGAGTTGAACACACGATTGCGGCGGTGAGTCGAGCGGCCCGAGAGCAGGTTTTGTTGATCTTTAATCATTGTGGTTCAGAAAGCATGCTGACCCTTCGGGAGTTTTGATGCATTAATTCGACAGCCCCACGCGCCGCTGTTAATCTGCCCTAATGCACTGCTAACACCCGTGTGTGTGCTGAGAACGGCTCTCCAGCTCTTTCTCGTCCGTCACACTGTTTAGATGAGAAAAGAGCCGGTCCAAATGAGTGGCTTGTCATTGTTCGCACAAATGAAATCGACACGCTCCGCACTGAACCGGCCTTCGAGAACCAGCCTGTGGAAAATGGTGCCGTTTCACAGCCTGTAAACATACGTTATCCTCAGGAAAAACATAAATAACCCATTAAACATGAACATATTTTGCAATCATAATACTAATAAAGAGATAAAACACCTTAAAATGATTATTTTTTGTGTCACCATCAAGTTGTTCCAAACCTGTTTGAGTTTCTTTCTTCTGTTTAACACAAAAGAAGATATTTTACAGAATGTTGGTAATCAAACAGGATTTTTGATTTCCACTGACTTCCATAGTAGTAAAAAAATACGATGGAAGTCATTTTTCTTTATAGAGAAGGCGTTTTGCAAGAACTTAAAGCTTTACATAGATTTTTTCCAAGAGTTTTCTAAAACTTCAGGTTAGCGTTCAGCATCCGGGTCATTCTTTGTTCATTTATTCAAAAAATACTTAAACATTTTTCTTGGGGGGATATAAAGTCAAAAATGTCAGAGTGATAAAACATCTCTTAAAATGGCAGATAATTTAATGTTTTTATGACAAGGAAAGGTTAGTTCAGGTTATAACATTTAATATGCTGTGACTTCATTCCCACAAACTTAAATTAATCAATTAATAACTCGTCTTACTTGTGAAAAATAATAATATAAATATATATATATATTTCTTATGCTTCTCATAAATAAGTGGAAGTACACATCTTAATCATTACATATATATTCTATTATAAAATGTATATGTAATATATTTACAAACCTTTTAATGAATAATGATTAAGATGTGTACTTCCATTTATTTATTAGACGTATAAGAATTTTTATTTCACGTTTAAAAAAAAAAAAAGAAGATACAAACGTTTTCAAAACCAAATGAAACCAACATGAATACAAAGAGCATGTTGCTAGCAACTTGGCACATGTGTTTTAAACTATAGATTTTTCTTTGTGGACACTTTGATTAGTTATTGGCCCATCCATCACGTTCAGGATAACTTGCATGTGTCCTCTGTTACTGCGTATAGGCGCTGTAGGACATTAAACATCGCTATCTGGCGCTGCGAGTTTCCTTTTGTTGCTCTCTGCATCTGTTCCTGCTTTCTATCTCCGTCGTCAAACTCCTCAGCCAATATTGGCTTTGTTTTCTTTCTTCACGCTGCACTGACAGTGCAAATCAGACACATTCAGTCCTGAGATCACTATTTCAGCCTCTTTCATGGAAAAACTGAGTAAATGTTAGCGTGACCAGTACTACAAGTTATAATGTTGACTCTACGCGGTAATAAACCGAAGCATCACGTGGTGGTGGTTTCTCTTTGGTCGCCACTAGACTTCTTTCTGTTACCGTTTAGCCTGACAAACATCTAGCTTTAGCGATTAATTGTGCCTTTAAAGTGTCTGTGTTTCCATACAACAACCAAAATGAGCCTTATCAGACAATTAGACCAGACTGGCTCTCAGTGCTGTTTTGAAGGCTGGTTAGCCATATGGGGAAAGGGGTTTTCAATGCTTCTGGGACTGGGAAAAAGCGACTCGTTCAAACCACACACACACACACACACACACACACACACACACACACACACATACACACACACACACATTCCTGTTGAATTACAGCAGAGAGTATGCGAGCGGGGTAGAACAGTGTGTGTGAGGTTTGGCAGAGATTCAAAGCTTGTTTCTTGTGGTGCAGTTTGTCAACAGTCTCGCATGTCCGGATAAACTCTGTCTAACGGGACGAGCCATCGCCTCCTCTTCCTCCTATTGCTCATCATCAAAGATTTAAAGCACAGACAAGCTCTGGGACGGGCCCTATTTCTGTTGGCCAAAGCTGAATTATTTACATGATGAAATATGAATTTGAATTTGGCCATAAGCTTTGAGAATCCTCCCGTTTCTGTTGTCAGGAAGACTAGATGTATGTAGAACGAATCAATTTACTTTATGAAATATGGTCCAAACTAGAGCTGCATGATTCTGGATAAATTATGAATCACAATTTTTCTCCCACGATGCTGAATAGACAACTAAACAAAATAACATGTAATTTGCTAGAGGTTCTAGATGTCTATTGCTGCAGTCTATTTAAAGATATTTAATCTGTTTGGGTTGATGATTCAATGACTCATAAAGACTTCACTTGTTTAATTACTGGATGAATTTGTTAAGTGAATGATTCAATGACTCACTCATAAAGACTTGTTTCATTACTGGATGAATCAGCGTTTTTGAACGAATCTCTTGAATGAATGATTCATTGACAAATACATTTTTCAGTCACTTGTCGCCACCTACTGGTGTAACAATATAAATGATGCATTTTATTTGAAGCGTCAAGTCATTCTCAAAAGGTGATTCACTCTATTTTAATCGCTACCGAAGACATCAGTATTTATATACACACTATAAATGTTAATCCCAGTACTTCTGTGATCATTTAAGATGTTCTACATCTGCTGTTCACACACAAAGTTCTTTCGTTTCAGTTTCTGTCCTGTTTTTGCAGCTGGTTTTTCGACAAATCCTGGTCACACATGAGCTTGGATGGAAAAATGCTGCTCAATTTATCTAAAAATATCATGTGAATAGTATCTGGAATAAAGTACATTAGAAAGTGAAGGCTTTGTCTGGAATCTTTTAAGTATCAGGCAAATATGTTGATGGATGTTGGATAATTGTGCTTGCTCATCTCCTCCTACTTTTACATTTAGATTTGCCATCAAATTTAATCTAGTAAAACACTAATAATTTAATAACACTGTTAAATGTTTTTCCTTTGCAAATCTCAAAATAAGTATCGGTTGTTCATGCATTATATTGTTGTGATGGTTAATTCATTTGATATTTATATTTATTTAAATTTATTCCAACAAAATGGTGCAAAATTAATTTATCAGATATTTGTTGGCTACATAAAAATACGTATAATTACGCCTTTTTTAAATTCTCAAGTGTCTTTAATGTTGATCTCATGTGATTAGTTGAATAAATGTAATTTTAGTAGCATTTTGAGGCGTTTAATTTCAGTCGAATTCATTCAAAGACCGTACAGGCTCTGTTTGGTTTGATTATCGCATGTTTCTTGACCCATATGGTCCCAGTGCTATTCGTCTGTTCACTGAAAAACATATATAGGTTTGTTTGTTGCTCCTCTAGCATGTGTCCTGATTTGTGAACCCGACCAATCCAACTAAGCTCTTGCATGTGCCACTATAACCCTGATGCTTTCGTAAAGCTCTAATAATCCCTAATGCAACTTTGCATGTATGTGAAAGAGCAGCATGGCGTTTTATCTAGTGCACAGTCTGAAAACTTGACCTGCACTTTATGATAATAAGCTACACCAGAATCCACCGCTTCTCTTAAGTGACTGATGGATGAAGAGAAACGACAGATGTTTTTCGCGAGGCCACTTCAAGTAACAGAACAGAAATTGTAGGTTGTAAGAAGACTGTGCTTTAGTTTGTGGATTAGCCCCATATAATGGGATCAGTGATCACCACCTGCTGATTTCTCCTGTGGCCTGGATCCCTCTTTCTCTTTATTAATATGTTCTACACCTTTTCTCTCTGGCAAAACAACACAGATGGGTTTCTGCGCCAGAAAAACATCACTTCACCCTGCAATTTAATATCCTGCTGTTCGGCTTTCCATCGAACACTCGTACGAAATAGGACAAGGAGACAAATCTTTCACATTTCATTACTTTTAAGGTCTCGTTCTGTTGTTTTTCACCTTTCAATTTTGGAGAAAAGTTTTTCCCATCCCCCCCTCTCTTCCCAAATGCCATGGCCTCCTGACTCCCTTGAGGACAAATCCTCTTAAAGGCAAAGGTTGGATGGGAATTCAATTGCGACAGAGTGAGGATTGGAGCAGATCAGCCACTGAAGCGTCGAAATCGCCTCCAGCTTTTATCTCTGCAAGATAAAGGCCCATTTGCAGCGTCCAGTGATGAACAACTCTGGCAGGTCATCGTTTTTGATGCCTATGTAAACGGATGAGCGGAAAACAGTTTGTGTCAGCACAAACTTTCAGGAAAGAACTCCCACTTTTCGATTCCTGCACTATTAGATAAACATGACTAGCTGGCACTTAAAGAGGCAGTGTTATGTCTTGATTTAGTTTTTAAGGTCTACTAGAATAGGTTTTTTATGAAAAAGAAAATGGGGATCTGAATTATATATATATAGGCCGTATTATGACCTATTATACCCTTTCACAAGTCTTAATGTAGTTTTCAGGTTCTATTAGAACAGGTTTTCCTGCTTGAATGTTGATTATTCTCCTCATATTCTCCATTGTTGTGGCTCCTCTCTTCCCAGTCTGTCAGTAACGCTCTGTTTACTTCCTGTCTCTATGAAGCCCCTCCTTCTGAAAAGCACACTGTGCTCTGATTGGTCGGTTGGAGCAGTGTGGTGTGATTGATCGAGCGCTTCGAGTGTGTTTGGGAAATGTCCCGCCCCCTTACCATAACCGCCAGTTTAACACACTACTAACTAACTCAACTAGGCCCCGCCCCTTTATTCTGCGTATGAATTATTATAATGAGGAATATTGTGGCGTGTTCGTTCCCGGAAGAAACTCAAGACTACAATGGAGGCGTTTCAGGAGTTCAGAAACACTGACACTGATATAGAGAAGAGCTGGAGCTTTTTCATCCTCAAACAGCAACATTACACACTAAAGAGAAGCTGAAGATGAACAAAAAGTGTAATAGGTGCTCTTGAACCGCATGAGTCCTGCGAGTGTTAGAAAACAGGCATTTCTCATCTCCTTAATGTTCTTAGGAAGACATTGTGGCATTGTCCTGTCTTGCCCTTTGTTGCTTCTGTCTCAGACTCTTGCATGCTCAGGGTTCTCCAACCACTGAGAGGTTAATGAGCTGAAACTAAAGAAGCCTTGCAGAGCTTCCGGTCGGAGTGAGACGGGACAAATCATCCCATCCACTTTCAAAGCTGTTCTGATGAAATCTGGATTAGATTAAACTTTGAACTGGCAGCTAATTTATACATCATTGTCCCTCAGGCGGCTTGAAGTTTTGGGGTAGTTTGAGCACAAAGCCCCGGCCTAATGCTGATGGAAACCAAGCCTTTATCAATGCAGACTCTGGGAAACATGGAGCGTTTGAAGTGAACTGGGGTGTGTGTTATCTTCAATCTCACAATGCCACTTTTTGACCCTCAGTCCTGGTGCATTATGGGAAGGAGCTAATCATGCCAGATCTTAGTTGCACCTCCTCTTTTTTTGAAGTAGTAGTAGTAGTAGTGAGATTGTTGTTGTGACGCGCTCATCTCAGTGGCTTTAATATTACATCACAGATGAATCGAGTACAATAGGCCTTTTATCTTAGATAATATGTAACTAGCAGTTTTACCTTTGTCAAGGCCCTTTCAGTCGGCGTGTTGAAGAGCGTATGACACTTTCCGCATAACAAATTGCAGTAAAATAAGATTGCATGGCTCAATACTAACTTTTTTTTAATGCAGCCCCAGTAATTTTTAGATTTATATTCATGAAATGTTAAGCTTTTTTCTTCACAAATCAGCAAGGATGCATTAAATAATTTAAAAGTAACAGTAAAGACATTGAAAATGTTACAAAAGATTTCTGTTTATAATAAATGCCTTTCAACTTTCTATTCATCAAAGAATCCTGAAAAAAAAGTGTTTACACAAAAATATGAACTGTTTTTTGAGCAGCAAATCAGCATATTAAGAATGATTTCTGAAGGATCATGTGACACTGACGACTGCTAAAAATCAGCTTTGATCACAGGATATAAATTACATTTTACAATATATTCACATAGAAAACAGCTATTTTAAATTGTAATAATATTTCACATTTTTTACTGCATTTTACTTATCAAATAAATGCAGCCTTGGTGAGCACAACAGACACTTTCAGAAACATTAAAGCAATCTTATCAACCCCAAACTTTGAACTATCGTATAGATATTTTTTTATTTACAAAAATGTTGACATCGAACACTTATATAACTGTAATGTAATCCTAAAAAGCAATGTACAAGATTAACGAATGTAAGATTCTCAGTGGCACCGCAGCATTGTCCCAAAAGGGGCGAGAGACTATTCATTCCAGTGGCCTGAAACTCTCTCACTAATTACAGCTGATAGTTAAACCCTGTTTCTTGACCCTGTTTGTCCGCTGATCACATATGCTTTCGAGATGCCATCCTCCCGGGTTCCTCCAAAGACACCACCTGTGTTTCTGGAAACCTGGGGGATTTGCCAGACATGTTCTGGCTTGAAAGGCGTTATTCATCGTCTCATGATACGATGCCAACACCGAACAGCCCGAGTAAAGGTCTGCTCAGGAACATGTGTGTCTTATCCTTTCTTACATATTCATGTGGACATGTGCTTTCCTTCTGCTTCTCCAGGTTTTGAAGTGTTAAGTGTTTGGTATGTGATTCGTTTTTGTACTGTAAGAACCAACTTGTATAGTTAGTTGATCAAAAATGTCTAAAGAAGTCCATGAAATGCCTATTAATATTGTATACATTTTATAATCACTTAGTGATGTCCGGCCTGGGAAAAGCACTTTTGGCCACTCCTGTAATTAACAAAAAAAATTATGTTGATTCAAAAATGCAAAACTGTAGAATGTGTTGATTCAACTAAAATGTTGATTCAAAGTGATAATAATTTTCGAAAGGTGAAGTTTGTAGCTTCAAAGCCTCATTCGGCCAACCAGGTAGTCCCGCCCCCAAACTAACCTGATTGGTTGATCTAGTTTTCTTCTGGAATGCAAACAGAACAAATTTTAAATGCACTTTTCAGGGAAATCAACTTTACGAAGGACCCTTTTTACATTTCCAGGGTTCTCCGAAGCGGAAGTCGTCATAGTTGAGTAAACGTTTGTAGCGGTGAACTGGAGACGATATGATTTTTGTATCCATGAAAGAAAAAAAAATCCACAATAACGTTTCCACAACTTCTCAAAAGAGAGAAAAAAATATTGAGAGATTGATTACAACCGTAAGAAGAGAGATGATGTGAATTATTTTTTTTTGTCTGCTTTATTTACTGCTGAGGTAATATAACTATGGAAGCTTGTTTCTGCCACAGAATAAAACATTTTAAAAGATAATTTTGACTTTTTATCTCACAATTATGAGTTTATATCTTGCAATTCTGACTTTATTTCTCAGAATTGTGAGATATAAAGTCAGAATTGCGAGATATAAACTCGCAGTTGTGAGAAATAACCTTGCATTTCTGACTTTTTGTCTTGCAATTGTGAGTTTATATTCCAAAATTCTGACTTTAACAAGCAAATTTCGACTATATCTCACAATTCTGACTTTATATGTTGCAATTCTGACTTTATAACACGCAATTACGACTATATCACGCAACTGTGAGATAAAAAGTTAGAATTGAGATAAAAAGTCGCAATTACCTTTTTTGGAAATAAGCTTCCATGTATAACACAAAGTGTATAGCGTTATAAATGTATATAATTTTTTTAATGTATATGGAAAAACGTAATTTGTGATGTTGATAACTGTGGAAACGCATCATCACAGTCTGTGGAAAGGGTCCATATATGTATATATTAAACTACAATAAGATGCTTCAACATTGAAAAACTAACACTTTTAAATCACTCCTGTAAAATAATCTAGCAGCCTCTCATAAAGATCTGGCATGTTCCTCTCAAGCATTCCCAACAAGTAATTTTGTGTTTAAAAGATGTATATTAGCCGTCCAAACACCGCCCTGACCTCTAGGCTGAAACAAGGCAAAATTTGGGTTGTCAGTGAAAATTTAATAGACGTCTAAACCATCGCCCAAGAATAGACTAGTCATCAATTAGATAAATTAAATGAGTGAAGAAATGAAACCAAACACCTTGTAATCACTGTTTACTTCGCTTACATGATGGAATATCATACAATCTTGCAAGTTATTTTGGCAAAAACGACATGTAACACAAATTCAAGGTTATTTTGGCTAGAAGTGTGTTACTCATAGCCGTCTATAGTTAAGTCAAGTCACCTTCATTTATACAGCGCTTTTAACATTATAGAACGTTTCAAAGTGGCTTTACAGTGATAATAGGAGATTACAGTAACAGAGATTGCTTTGGCTTTACAGCAGCTCTAGAATAAAGTTATTGTCCAGCTAAAGTTAGTTTTGATTGATTGATCTGTTGCAAAGATCATTAGTTATTAACTAGGTTAGTTAACCTAGGTCCTAGACGGTGAACTATTGCTTGCTGGGTTGGGATGTCTTTCAGACACTGACGGCCTGAACGAGACTCTGCTTATTCCCACTAATGCCGTTTAGCTGCTGTTTTCTCTGCGGAGCTTCAGAACGAGCCGGTTCAGTCGAAGCATCTGTTTCCTCAAACATCCACCTTGATCCTCGCGTTCTCTGAGCTCCTGCGAGAGAAGCTGTACTCGGCTCTCATTTACTGTCTTGGCAGATTCATGTGTGTGTTGGTGCAAACCTGAGCTGTTACAGCACCTTAAAGAGCGGTTCGGGGAAACATGCTGTTTGTCACGTCGAGGTCAAATGTCAATGTGCTGCAAACACATCTAGACAAAGCAAAGAATTACATTTAAACATGTTTTTAGTACAGCTGCACGATCAATCCTTAAAACACCCATGCAATCTTATTCCTAATGTATTCCTATGTATGAAACATTTTCACAAACACACAGTATTATTATTTCTGTTATAATACAAATTATGACAGAAGTACTGGGGTAAAAGTTTATAGTTGGGATATAAATACTGATGTCTACGTTGGCGATCAAAATAAAGCAAATCATCTTTTGAAAATGACTTGACGTTTCAAATAATGATTGTATCAATTACATCGTTACACCAGTAGGTGGCGACAAGTGACTGTTAAAATTTTTTATTTGGCATTGAATCATTCATGCAACAGATTTGTTCAAAAATACTGATTCATCCAGTAATGAACCAAGCAAGTTTTTATGAGTGAGTCATTGAATCATTCATGCAACAGATTTGTTCAAAAACACTGATTCATCCAGTAATGAAACAAGTGAAGTCTTTATGACTGATTCATTGAATCATTCATTCAACAGATTTGTTCAAAAATGCTGATTCATCCAGTAATGAACCAAGCAAGTCTTTATGAGTGAGTCATGGAATCATTCATTCAACAGATTCATTCAAAAACGCTGATTCATCCAGTAATGAAACAAGTGAAGTCTTTATGACTGGTTCATTGAATCATTCATTCAACAGATTTGTTCAAAAATGCTGATTCATCCAGTAATGAACCAAGCAAGTCTTTATGAGTGAGTCATTGAATCATTCATGCAAAATATTTGTTCAAAAATGCTGATTCATCCAGTAATGAACCAAGTCTTTATGAGTGAGTCATTGAATCATTCATGCAAAAGATTTGTTCAAAAATGCTGATTCATCCAGTAATGAACCAAGCAAGTCTTTATGAGTGAGTCATTGAATCATTCATTCAACAGATTAATTCAAAAACGCTGATTCTTCCAGTAATGACATAAGTGAAGTCTTCATGACTGATTCATTGAATCATTTATTCAACAGATTTGTTAAAAAATGCTGACTCATCCAGTATTGAACCAAGCAAATCTTTATGAGCGAGTCATTGAATCATTCATGCAACAGATTTGTTCAAAAATGCTGATTCATCCAGTAATGAACCAAGCAAGTCTTTATGAGTGAGCCATTGAATCATTCATTCAACAGATTCATTCAAAAATGCTGATTCATCCAGTAATGAACCAAGCAAGTCTTTATGAGTGAGCCATTGAATCATTCATTCAACAGATTCGTTAAAAGTATTGAACCTAGCAAATCTTTATGAGTCATTGAATCATTCATTCAAACCGAATAAAACGTGAATAATTCAATTTAATTCAATATTTATAAACAGACTGCCGCAATTAACATTTCGTCAGGACCTCTAGTAAATGACGTTATTTTGTTTAGTTGTCTGTTCAGAATAATGGGGAGAATCGTGATATCTATTTTAAACAAAACAAATTGTGATTTCTCAATTCATCTTGAATCTTTCTGCCTTAGTTTTTACCAAACATTTACTCAAGCAGTTTACAGAAAAGATCACGTAATACAACGACAGTAAGTCTGGTGAAGTTAAGTTCAGTGAGCTGATCAAAACAAATCATTCCTGCTCTGCTCACGCTAATCGCATTATTAGTATCTGTTTCACCACATGATCTGTTCAAAAACCCTATTATGCGTTTCAGATTGTGATGTGGGGGTTTTATATTAAATAGTGTGTAAAAGTACATCTCAGTATGTCTCAGCCTTTTTATGATGTTTAATATACATCTCAATATATTTGAATTTGCTCTGAAATGCATTTTTAATTCATAGAAGTCATTGTTAATTCCCAGATTAAATGATCAAGTATACATCTCTATAAATGAACACAAGGAAGAATAATTTAATTGGTAACGCTTACTAACAATGAAAAGTATATCTAAAGCATTTATTAATCTTTTAATGTTATTCTCAACATTGACTAATACATGATTAAAATCTAAAGTTGGATCCGGTTACATTAGTTAATGAACTTGAACTGACAAAGTTATCAAAGATTAATAAGTACTGTAACAAATGTATTGCTCATGCTTAGTTAATTTTAGCTAACCTTAACTAATCGAACCTTATTGTAAAGTATTACCATTACATTGAATAATTTCTATAACTTAAATTTCATAAAACCAGCAATATTTTAGATTGAAAGATTCTACATATTCCTTAGCATTTTAAGTGATTGCATAAATGAACCATTGTTACGAAATGGTTATTATTATTGTTAAGCTGATAAACTGAACGGACACTTATAAAGAACAGATTTTGATAATTTATTTAAACTAGTGAAATGTTTTAAACTGTTCCAATACTAATTTTAGGTTTAAATAAGGGACACAATTAAAATTTTTCTTGTCTTAAAGTAAATTTAAGTAAAAATTTTATATCAGCAAAAATATTGTAAACATTTAATAAATATATATTTCACCTTGCCCTTATCATGCATGAAAGAAAAGCCTTCTTTCTATTATTTTTATAATATTGTATTAATTTTGTGTGTTAAACCTCCACACGTGATGTAAAGTAAGGCTTTAAGTTGTGTTGAATCTTTCCCCTGGAGGCAAACAGTGATTTAATCGTTTTTTTCCATCAGTCTCTGAGACTCGGTTTGTATTCATCCCTCATAGCGGGAAGAAATGCAGATTCCTGAGAGGTGTTTTATGAACTCAAATCCCTGCGAGGTTTACACACTTGTCCCATTTCTTCTTTAACTGGAGGGGACAGAACTGCTACACATCCATTACTTTATCTGCTTTAACTTTAACTGCAAATCTTTATTCAAAACGTGACCGGGAGCACATTTCCCAGCATATAGCATTTCACAGCTCACAAAAAAAAAAAAAAAAAAAAAACTAGGTCGAGGAATCACCGGTCAGAATAAGCCTGGAAGATGAGAGCAAACCACCATGATCATGATCTTTAAATCCTTTAAAATACAGTTTAAGAGTTAGGCTAAATATTGGGAGGGTCATGTGAATCTTTCAAACTGGACAAACTGGACTATGGTGATATCATGGATATTTGCTTGGACAAATATGACCTTGGAGTGTATATTGGCAATCTTGAAGTTGTATTGTGCTTTATTATAGATCAGATAATAATCTCGAGGCGGTACACCTCCGGGCAGATTGTCATTTGTTTTTGTTTGTCCTCGAAACCATGAAATTGTTATTCATTTTCTCAGGGGAAGTCATAGCCGAGGTATTACGAATCTGGAAGGGGGGATTTTTTATTTTATTTACAAAGCTAGGATAATTTGTTTAAGTTTCTGTTTGAGTAGAACAGAGTAAAAATATTTCTTATATTAATATTTATTTTATTCATTGTGTCAAGTTTACACAATGTTTTTGTATTTTCTTGACATATACCTTTAAACGTTTTAGGAAATATAAGGGTTTTATTCATGTATGTTGATGTTATATTTTGCTTAAAGGGATAGTTCACACTAAAGGGATGCGTTCCAAACCTGTATGAAAAATAAAGGTTCCTTATTGGTATCTGTGTTTCCATGAAGAACCTTTAATCTTTTCATTAGACAAAAGTTTCCATAGAATATTAAATGTTCTTCACACTAAGGAAAAAAATGGTTATTTTAAGAACTGTTCACTGAATGGTTCTTTAATGGCATCAGTTTTTTGGAACCTTTATTTGTAAGTGTGTATTGAAGAAATTTTTGATTTGTTTTAGTTCATAGAATGAAAGTCAGTGGGGTCCAAAACAACATTGGACCCCATTGGCTTTCATTGTACGAGCAAAAATATTCTAAATATTTTTCGTTATGTTCCCTAGAGAAAAGGAAGTCACACAGGTGAGGGTGAATAAACTGTCCCTTTAAGGGTTCACATCTGCATGTTTTTGTAATTTTAGTTATACTTTAATTAATTTAACATGCATTTCAGACTTTTCAATCCATTAGTCTTTTAGTCCAATCACAAGATGAGAATTTTCTTAGATGAACTTACATTTATGATAATTCTGATATGCGGTCTTTGCTTTAATGTGAAGCGGTGGCAGAATGCTGTCAGATATCGTCAGAGCATATTTGCCCCGTCACAGGATCGGGTGTTTACGGCCCCGGTCAGTTTCAGGGGCCGGCGTCTCTCCGGCCCTTTAAGAGTGCAAGGCTAGGTTACAGAAGATGGCCAACAAGCCTTATATATGCTTGCACATGAAAGCTTTAGCCGTGATCTGCCTAAAATTGCTGCTATTAATGTCTGTATTTGATGCATAACCTTAGTTTGACTTTTTTGATGTACTTTAAAGTAGAGATGCAGCAACGAATCGATAATGAAAATAATCGACAACGAATTTGATCATTGATTATTCATGTCTGTGTGTTACCGCAACTCGCCGTCATGTGCTTTGACAGACTTGTATGTTGTTTATTGCTTTCAGAGCATAACTTAGAATATAATATTATATTCATATGGAGTTTGATGGAGACGCGCTTCACACACTTTTACTGTGAACGGAGACGCACGTAACCTACACACATGTAAATTATCATATATATTAAACGTGCAGGGCATCTATTTATTTAATTGAATCACATCCTTTATGAATTAATAATAGCACTATGCTATATAGTATGGTTTTTAAAGTCCCCCTGTGGTGAAAATCTAGCTTTTACTGTTATTAAGATGTCTATGTGGTGTTTTTAATATGCTTTAAGACAAACCATGTGCAGATTCATAAGTCGACACCATTGCTGAGTATTTTCTCCTTTAGTTGTAATCAATAATTGTATCCCTTAAAACAAAAATTCTTCATGTCTTAAAATATCTTGAATGTAGTAACTCGACACTCTTGCCTCATTTAGTATGCGCGGTTCTATGAATATGCAAATGAGCCCCGCCTCCACCCACTCACTCAGCTCAAGAGATCCACTGGTTGACGATCACACGTTGATCTGATTGGTTACAAGGTAGTTTGTGACGTCAGAAACACCAGCGATTTCAAAGCGTGTTTTTGAGACTGTCTTTGGTTCACTGCAGTTTTAAGGAGGAAATACTCAGCAATGGTGTCGACTTATGAATTTACACATGGTTTGTCTTAATTAAAGCATATTAAAAACACCACATAGACATATAAACAACATGGGGGGGGGGGGATTATGATTCCACATTGTTTGGAGGACAACATTGGGCAAGTTGTGGAATAACATTCATTAACATTAACATTACTTTTTAATCGTCAGATAAATCGATGATCAAAATAATCGTTAGTTCCAGCACTACTTTAAAGTGCATTTTGTTCATTGAAACTCCCGATTTGACCCTCACGTTTTGCATAAGGTCTGTCAGAGTACTTTCTCTGTTGCTGCAGAAGTGTTTGCCCCTGCATCTACGGCACGGAGACCCTTCGTATCTTTACATGGGGCATTAGCCCAGGAATGTGGCGCCGGCCTGCGTATGTCAGACTGCAGTTTGTTTAGGAATCTGAGAGCGTATTAATCTGTGCTGGGCCAGTGCACTTGCTTCCCTGCCCAACATGCTTTCACGAGCACTTTTCCCGATGAGAGCGCGAGCTGTAGACCAACGCCAGCCAGAGTAGACCTGCTGAGATCCTCAGTTCCCATATTTATGTTCACTGTGATTTCTCAGTGATAAACGGTGCTTTTTCAGCGTTCTCAGCAGCAGCTGTCTCTGTTTTCTATTCAGTTTTTAGAAAATGCTTTATTTTTTGCATTCTGTGCTTTAAAATATGGCATGAAGGACTATAAACATTACCGTTTTCTATTCAGTTTTTAGAAAATGCTTTATATTTTGCATTCTGTGCTTTAAAATATGAAATGGACTATAAACGTCACCATTTTCTATTCAGTTTTTAGAAAATGCTTTATTTTTTGCATTCTGTCCTTTGAAATATGGCATGAAGGACCATAAACCTTACCGTTTTCTATTCAGTTTTTAGAAAATGCTTTATTTTTTGGATTCTGTGCTTTGAAATATGGCATGAAGGACTATAAACGTCACCGTTTTCTATTCAGTTTTTAGAAAATGCTTTATTTTTTGGACTCTGTCCTTTGAAATATGAATTGGACTACAAATGTTAACGTTTTCTATTCAGTTTTTAGAAAATGCTTTATTTCTTGGATTCTATGCTTTGAAATATGAATTGGACTATAAACGTCACCGTTTTCTATTCAGTTTTTAGAAAATGCTTTATTTTTTGCATTCTGTCCTTTGAAATATGGCATGAAGGACCATAAACCTTACCGTTTTCTATACAGTTTTTAGAAAATGCTTTATTTTTTGGATTCTGTGCTTTGAAATATGAATTGGACTACAAATGTTAATGTTTTCTATTCAGTTTTTAGAAAATGCTTTATTTTTTGCATTCTGTGCTTTGAAATATGGACTATAAACGTCACCGTAGAGTCGTTCTTTGTGTGAATGCATTCATGGCTTTCTTTTTGATTAATAGTCACCTCTGGAGCACAAATCTGCGGAGGCTTATGTGTTGGAGGTCTACGGCTGATTCTTCATGGTGTGCCGAGGAATCAGAGCTCAATGAGCACTTTCCTAAAACTCACAGACGTTTATGTAGCTCATATCCCTTGATCAGTCAAAGTCGGCTTCAAAGCATTTCTGAACCCTCCCCGCAGAGAAAGAGGAAAGGCCTTGTGTGTCTCGCAGGACCGATGAGGAGATTCTGGTTTGTAGATCAGACCGTGAATGATATCAGCGCTCAGGCGCTCCTCCTGGACCCGTTCCAGTCCCGCTCGGGTTTGGGCTTGACTTTGATTGGTGTCCACTTCCTGGAGAAGCTCGTTTTCCTGTTAATTAGTTCCTGATTATGAACCTTAGAAAAGGCCATAAAACCTCAGAGAGATCATACCCTATATTCTCCTTCCACAGTGCAGCGTTTCCTGAGTAAATCGATGCTTGAAAAGCCCCTTTGATGGTTTGATTAACCATGTTTTAGTTTAACCAGTCTCTCAGCTTCAGATATCCCTAATGTGTGTTTCTGCACTGTAAAAATTATTGTGTTCAACTTAAAGTAAGTTACCTGGTTGCCTTAAAATTTTCATTCAAAAGTTCATTCAAATAAAATATTTGAGTAAATACAATGAAGTAAATTGGTTTAATTAATAGAAACTCAAAATATTAGGTTACACTTTATTTTAACATTGTTACAGTGTAATTATATATTTAAGTACGGAGTAATATTAAGCAACTACATGTACTTACTATAGGGTTAGGATTTGGTTGAGGGTTAGTTTCATGTAATTATGCATAATTTACTGTTATTACTATGGTAAGTACATATATTACATGTAACAAGGACACTGTAAAATGAAGTGTTACCAAATATTATGTTACCTAACCACATTAATTATCTAATTTGATTTGACAAAAGATAAAAAGTTGTCATGAAAATATTTTTTTACTGTACGTTTACACGACAACGATATGCTTAAAACGGAGTAGTTTTTCCCTTGAGTTTTCCGCGTACAGACGACACCGATCCCCATTCACACGGATCCGCAAAAACGACTAAAAACGCTGCATTCTGCTGCCAGGCCAGTAGGTGGCGATGAAACACTATAGACTGAACACGTAATACGCATGTGCATGACGTCATCATTTTCAGAGATTTGCGTTTTTGTCGTTTACACAAAGACCGTTTTCAGAAGTTTGTGTTTCGCCCTAAACACCGTTGTCGTGTAAATAAACGGCCAAAACGCATAAAAAGTTTAACGTTTTTAGTACTTTAGAGGATACAAAAGCAGCCAGACTTTATGCATTCAGTTGTTTGGTGGTTCACTCTTGCACAAGTGACAGCAATAATCATGAAAACACAATCATTGTGTGACACTTTATTTGGTTTGAGTTGGAAAACATGTATACTGTGAACTGTACACTGAACACACAATGCTCTTGTCGTTAATAGAATAGAAACACACAAAAATATGTATCTTGTTTCCCCTGGCCTAAGTTTATTTTGCTTATACTTTGGCACATTTTATTTTCTTCTTGTTTAACGGATATTTTTCACTAAATTTCTAATGTTCAAAAGTGTGCGGTCAGTAAGAGTTTTGTTTTGTTGTTGTGGAAATAAATAAATACTTTTATCCAGCATCAACTTGATCAAAAGTGACAGTAAATCATCATATTAGAGTGATTTCTGAAGGATCATGTGACACTGAAGACTGGCGTAATGATGCTGAAAATTCAGCTTTGATCACAGGAATAAATTAGTTTATTTTTATTTTTATTATTTTTTTTTTTTATAATAAAGATATTGTTTGATAAGTGGGATCTCTGATTGTTATCCTTGAAAACCCAAAAAGTAGTGCTTGAATCGTCCTTAAGTCCTGGAATTAAATCCTTTTACAGTATGTGTACAAACCCTGCAGTTTACTATATATTCACATAGAAAACAGCTATTTTGAATTATAATAACATTTCACAATATTACTGTTTTTACTGCATTTTTGATCAAATGAATATAGGTTTGGTGAGCATAAAAGACTTCTTTCTAAAACATTAACCCCAAACTGTGAAAGTTTAAAGCAATATAATACCACAAGTTTTCTAACACAGAAAGTGTTATTCGGCTGATTTATCTTTCGAGTGTTCAAGCGGTGAAAACACACATCTCTAATCTCCATTACAGACTTTGCTTCTTTACTTTGCTCTCGGTCTTCAGGCCGTGAAATGAGAGCTGTTTCCACCAGTCGTGATTATCAATCCTCAAACCGCCTTATAAACGCAGTACAAGACTTCAGTGTCGATGGTGGAGTAGATCTTGTTTTTATATATAAGCGTACAGGCTTTATCACTCTTGAGGGACCACAGTCGTCCAAAATATTGTCTTTTAAAAGGACTCTATGATGTTTTTTCTCTCTTTAGTGTGTAATGTTGCTGTTTGAGGATGAAAAAGCTCCAGTTCTTCTCTATATCAGTGTCAGTGTTTCTGAACTCCTGAAACGCCTCCATTGTAGTCTTGAGTTTCTTCCGGGAACGAACACGTCACAATATTCCTCATTATAATAATTCATGCGCAGAATAAAGGGGCGGGGCCTGGTTGAGTTAGTTAGTAGTGTGTTAAACTGGCGGTTATGGTAAGGGGCGGGACATTTCCCAAACACACTCGAAGCGCTCGACCAACCGACCAATCAGAGCACAGTGTGCTTTTCAGAAGGAGGGGCTTCATAGAGACAGGAAGTAAACAGAGCGTTACTGACAGACTGGGAAGAGAGGAGCTGCAACAATGGAGAATAATGTGTTTTTTGAACATTTAACCGATAGCCGGGCCACATAAAGCTCTCTCTCCATTTCCCCTGCTTTAACAATCACATGGCTTAAAGCATGTCAGACAGTGGGAGCCTTTCGAGTCTCTCAGAGGTTGCCAGGCATGAGATGTGCAGTTTGACAGGCTTTTAGCAATGTAACCTGAGGGCAGCAGATTGTCCTTAGCATCAGTAATCTCTCGCTCCCTCAGTCGCTCTATTTATCGTCTCTGTCCTCTCGCTCGGCCCTCCCTGGTTTCTCTCTCTCTCTGTCTTACACACTCGCACTCACTATGGAAACTGTTCAACCTCCGGCTGGTTGCCTGTTCATTAGAGACTCACAGAAGTAAATGCTGTGACTTTTTTCATACGGGGTCCAGAATCTGCCGGCTGATTCATTACTGTGATGATTCTCTGACTGACGAGCTCTCGGCGCTCGTTACCCCGCCGTCACCGTCCTCGCTGATTAACTTATTTACTCTCAGTGCGTGACGCCTTTGGCCCGACGGGAGGAAGCCACTCACAACAAATGTGTGTCAGGTTTGGATGAGCAAATATATATTAGGGGCAAACGGCTAGTCGACTAATCAGTCTTAAGGATGTCCTGTGTGATTAGGCTGGCCTTGTGACCCAAATCAATTCTATTTTATGATTGAATTGAATATATATTTGTATACATACAAATAAATAAATAATCAAATGTATAAATATTTAAATGCATTTAAAATATATACTTATATTTTATATAATATATTAATGATATATATAAAATACAATCATTTAATAAATTTAACAATAGCATTTATTTTATACATATTGTATATAGAATATATTATAAATAAAGCATTATATATATAAATATATAGTTTTATTACAATGTATAATTATTTATTAATGTTTTAATAAAATATATAATTATTTAAATACACATTAAATGAAATATTTATATGAATTCATGTATAATCATTTTTTAATAATTCATGCATATTAATACATAATTTATATATATATATATATATATATTAATGCTTACAATTGATCAAGAAAAAATCTAATTAATTGCACTTGTTTATCTAATTAATCACGCTTGATTACATCTAACATGAAAATGTGTAATATATTTTAATTGTAATTTTCGCATTAAATCCCCAAAAACATGTAGGAAGTAGGAACAGCATAAAGCATTTCATTTTTTAATTGCATCTTTTCACTAAGCACTATGAGTGAATGCAAGTATCACCAATATACATTTAAATATATGTATTATATGTATTATATAAATAATAATATACATGTAAATCCCAAAGTGTAATTACTAAAAGCATGAACAATGGTAATAATGATTCTTGACTTTGTTGCACGTTTTTATTTTCCATGCTGATCGCAGAATAGAAATGCACAAAAGCATCTCATCGATCCAGTGCAATTTATTTTTATTTTTTTTAAGCTTTAGACACTGATAGTTTGAGAGCACTTGAGTTAAATGCTTTCCGTCAAAAGGTTTTGAAAACATCTTAAGAGCTGTTTATTATCTGTAGTCAGACATAAAGACACGTTAGACACCTCACTGCAAAACTTTGAATAGAATCCCATTGACAGAAAGAATTGACTGAAGATATCGAGCACCGCTGATGGGCCGTGTGTGTGTGTGTGTGTGTGGCCCAGATAATTGTGTCCTTTGTACTTTACATTTCAATCAGTGGAGAAAGAGTTTGACCAGATCAACAGCAGTGTTGCGTGGGCCGGCCGAGTCGATTGTCCACCGAGAGAATAGCAGTGCCGGGTTAGAGAGGTCAAGATAAAGTTGCTTTGAACAAATTCCTGCTTTGATCAGCTTGAATGCTCTTCTGTGGGAAGTCACCGCTGCTTTTGAATTAGCAAGTTATTGTTCTGTTTTATCATTGTGTCCTTTCAGCGTCTTCTCGGCATCTCTACCTCTTTGTGAAAGAGGCTCTTTTTAAAGAAGATACTGCATCTCACAAACATGCATTTAGGATATATATAGGACATATCATGAAAATCTGTCTTTTTCCGTGTGTCAGTGCTATAATCGAGTGCTTCTACTAACCCAGAAAACGTGTAAAGTGAAACCCAGTAACTGTGTTCTGGTGAGCCTTTCTCTGCAAGAGATTCCGCTTTCAGATTTCGCTCCCGTTCTGACGTATGAAGAGGATCTTATTATAATATTACCGGCCCTTAATCTGCACGTTTACACATTTGCGCCAACATTTGGTTTTGCGAGTGACAACAGAGACCAGTTCTAACGCAATGATGAAGATCCAGCAGAGCCTGAAGCTGTCCTGTGGTTGAGCACAGACGAGCACTGAACACTATTGACCAGAACATGTCACCGCTGTCTTATAAAGACCTCAGGAACTGTGGACACTTGTGGAGAAGTGAAACATGATGATGAGATGATCAGTGTAACTCCACAACAACTACAGAAATGTCTCCACTAACATTCAGAAGCTCTTCCTGAGTCTCTCCGTAAGGCTGCACTCGCTACTGGTTATTCTGGGATTCTGGATGAGTGAGATTGTCCTGTTTTGTTACTGCCGGAGTATCCGAAGCTCGTGTAAAGGCTCCGCCCTCTTCTGAACGGAGGCGGAGCTAAAGCTCATTTGCATTTAAAGGGACACACTCAAAAACTACACATTTTTGCTCACACCCAAAAAGGGGCAAATTTGACAAGCTATAATAAATGATCTGTGGGTTTTTTGAGCTGAAATTTCACAGACACATTCCTGGGACACCATAGATTTATATTACATCTTGTGAAAAGGGGCATAATATGTCACCTTTAAAACAAAGACTCAGGTATGTGCCGCAGACTCTCTGTGCTTCATTCCCGGCCCTCGAGTGGGATTTATGTTGACCACATTATGGGCCTTTTCTAGGCCGGGTCTGTATGGATAGACCGTCACGAACGAGGTCGGACTGATGCTGGTTTCCATGAGGCCTGTAAAGTTTAAACCACTCCACAAAGACCAAACTACTCAAAGAACATGATTAGCACGACCACAAACACCTCCACTGATAGTTAACACAGTCACATGGTTTGATGGTGTTTCACAATCTGTGTTGCACTGGAACAGTGTGATTAACACTGGACTGGGATATTTAAATATTGTTATACTATCAAATCTGTGCTAAATTCTATTTATTTTATTTTATTTTTTTATTGTTTTTTATTAAAACAAATATTGAATTTTGTATTAGTTTATTTATTTATTTTATATTGTAATTTATTAAATCAAATATAGATCTTTTTATTATTTTAATTGTATTTTATTGATTTTTTGTATTATAAATAATAATAATAAATAATAAATATTCACAGTGTTAATATTTTTTCATTTCAAATATACATCTGCCTTTTTATTATAGAAAGTAGGTCCCTCACAAGAAGAGGATCATAAGATGTGTGCTTTAGTGGCATCAATAAGTCAGTGATCTGAGACTCTTCACTGGGACAGTCCGTCTCCAGACTCTTTAAGTGCATAAAGTGTGTATGTCTGAATATCTGCACGATTATAACGTTCTTCTCCATTATTTGCTCATTTGATGAATAACTGCTGCCATGATTGCTAGAATATGCACACAAACGCCTCTCTTAATAAAACCCTGTTTAATAGCGCAGCGTTAATTGCATCGAGCAAACGAGTGAGTGAGTTCAGCGAATATGGATCAATGCATAATGAGCCAAAAGTCAGTGTGTTTGCACTGGAAAGAATGGCGTTGACATAACTCAAGCAAGACGCACTGCCATTTTAGCACATTCACGTGAAGAGTTAGTTGTGTTTTTGCGCCAAAGTAATGCAAATATTTAGTGAATGCTTGACTTTCAGAGATGGTGCGATTGGGCTCTTGAGGATTAACCCGTTGTTAGAAAGTTCCTCCTGTGCTTTAAAATGTCATAAAGTGGCTCTACAGAAACGGCTGAGCTTGCAGTTCGTCCTGAACTCTCAGTTATGGAGTTTGCTTGTGTGTGTGTGCTTTGATGAGAAGGTTAGGCTGTGGAATACGTGTTAGGGCAGAAAACATTGACTTTCAGATCCTAGCAGAAAGATAACACTCATTTATCGTGTGGCAGGATCAGGATGCGCAGTTTAGTAGTTTTCAAACACATTACGAAAAAAAAAATCTATTTCATAGCCTCTGAGTCGAGGGGTTTGAGCAATAAGAGACCGACATTGAAAGCCGAAAAACAGTTTAGGCTACGTCCGAATACATTTGAATACGGTGTTTTCGTTTAAAAACGCTCTCCGTCCACACTCCGAAAACGCTAAATTCACCTTTACTGCGCATGCACAAAAGCTCACTGAGATGATACAGACGGAAAAATAAATAATAAAGTTGAGTTATTATAAACTTTTATAAATAATAAAGTTGAGGGCGGAACATTTCCCAAACACGCTCGAAGCGCTCGACCAATCACAACACACTGCTCTAGCCAACCAATCAGAGCACATTGTGCTTTTCAGAAGGAGGGGCTTCATAGAGACAGGAACTAAACATTAGTTTACTGACAGGATCATTTTATTTAGCAAAATCTCTCCGCATTCACTGATGTGTTCGGGTCGCACTCACTCGACTATTATATGTTTGGTCTAAAACTGCTCTCGTGTTTTGCAAATGCGAGTGAATTTTCGGTCATCTTTGCAGGACTGTAATATGAAGAGTGTGTGAAGTAACATATTTCAGCAACCGTGTGAAAGTGAATAGCACTATACCGGTATAAACATGAACATCTATTGGTACAATATGCATCACATGACAAAACTTACGTTGTCGTTTTTAAAGGATTAGTTCACTTTAAAAAAAAAAAATTCGGATAATTTACTCAGCCCGAAGTCATCCAAGATATCCATGTCTTTCTTTCTTCAGTCGAAAAGAAATTAGGGTTTTTGAGGAAAACATTCCAGGATTTTTCTACACAGAATGGACTTCAATGGCAACCAACTATTCCAATGTTCACAGAAGGTTCAGATGTCCGTCTCAATGCAGCTTCAATGTCTCCACACGATCCCAGTCGAGAAATAAGAGGTCTTATCCAGCAAAACCATCGGCCATTTTCTAATATATATATAAATATATATACTTTTAAACAACAAATGCCCGTCTTGTACCATCTCTGAGATGTGCCACGCATTGCGTCATCACGTTGGAAAAATCCTGGAATGTTTTCCTCAAAAATCTTAATTTATTTTCAACTGAAGAAAGAAAGACATGGATATCTTGGATGACATCGGTTTGAGTAAATTATCAGCAAAAAAATTTTTGAAAGTGAACGAATCCTATAAATGCCTCACTACAGTGCCAAAAACAGTGTTTTTGTAACTGTCAAATGTATCCACTTTGGAGAGCGTTTTCAAAAATCATTGTTTTTATTAATAGAAACGCCGTCTCAGTGTGACGGAAGACCAAAACGGAGAGAAAATATGCGTTTTCAAACGAAACCGTATTAGTGTGACAAGGCCTTAATCCCCATTGTTATTTGCTTTATCTCTGCAGATATCAGTGTCTGCGGACAAATCTCCGTCCTCGACCGATGACTTATACCTGGAGGACGGGTCGGGAGGTTATCCTGAAGATGACGACGACTTCAGCTCCGGATCGGGATCGGGTAAGGAGAGCCTCAGTGATTTCCGGTGCACAATCTGATCCCTTCGTGTTGGATGTGTGTGAAAGCATGTGTGTGTGTGTGTGTGTGTGTGTGTGTGTGTTTCAGGAGCTGGTGAGGATATTGTGGAAGTGGCCACTGTAAACACACTGTTCATCGTGCCTAAAGCAGAGCCCACACAGGACTCCACCAAAGACTTCACGCCGAAAGTGGAGACATCGACGTCACGCGATGCTCCCAAAGACACGAAGAAACGAATCAGGATAGATGTGAGTGCCGGATATAAAAACTTGAAATCTCTCTTTAGTGTGTAATATTGCTTTTTGAGCATGAAAAAGCTCCAGCTCTTCTCTATATCAGTGTCAGTGTTTCTGAACTCCTGAAACGTCTCCATTGTAGTCTTGAGTTTCTTCCGGGAACGAACACGTCACAATATTTCTCATTATAATAATTCATGCGCAGAATAAAGGGGCGGGGCCTGGTTGAGTTAATTAGTAGTGTGTTAAACTGGTGGTTATGGTAAGGGGCGGAACATTTCCCAAACACACACGAAGCGCTCGACCAATCACAGCACACTGCTCCAGCTGACCAATCAGAGCACACTGTGCTTTTCAGAAGGAGGGGCTTCATAGAGACAGGAAGTAAACAGAGCGTTACTGACAGACTGGGAAGAGAGGAGCCACAACAATGGAGAATATGAGGAGAATAATCAACATTCAAGCAGGAAAACCTGTTCTAGTAGAGCCTGAAAACTACATCAAGACTCAGTAAAATTGACTAAAAATAATGAATATAGGCATGATGTGGGGGGGGGGGGGATGTGTAAAAAAAAAAAGGCTTTAGTGCAGTGGTTGATTGACAGGGTATTAGAGGATCCTCTGTGATGTGAAATGTATCTGATCACCCGAAACCATCTTCAGAACAGGCGTAAATGGGGTCTCCTGGTCACAGTCGATCTCGGAGTGTAGAGGAGATAAATGTGCAGTCATGCCGAGTCCAGCGCTGTCAGAAACTGAGTGTAACACGTCCTCTTCTCCTCTTCTTCAGTCTCCAGAAACGACCACTGAAGACTCGCGTCGAAACCCCGTCACGAGCACCACAAGCCTCCCTCGATCCCCGCTCGAGGTGCAGTCCGAAAATCTCTTCCAGAGGACAGAGGTTTTGGCAGGTTTGTGAATTATTTTTGATAAATACTCCTGTTACATAGTTACAACAGCACTGCAAGACACTTGAGTATTTTTAAGAATGCAACAAAATTAAATAAAATGCATATATATATATATATTTATTTTTATTATTATTATTTTTTTTTTAATATTTATATTTATATAAATAGATCTATTATTCATTGTTCACTGTTACACACACACACTGTTCAAACGTTTGGGATCAAAACAAATTAATGTTTTTGAAAGAGTCTCTTCTGCTCACCAAGGCTGCATTTAATTGATCAAAAATACGGTAAAAATAGGGAAATATTATTACAATTTAAAATAACTGTTGTTCTATGTGAATATATAGTAAAGTGTAATTTATATCCTTAGATCAAAGCTGAATGTTCAGCATCATTACTCCAGTCTTCAGTGTCACATGATCCTTCAGAAATCACTCTAATATGAGGATTTGATGCTCAACATTAATGTTTATTATCAGTGTTGAAAACATTCATATTTTTTGTGGAAATTCTGTCAGAATTCTCTGTTTCAAAAGAACTGAATTTATTTGAAATATATATTTTTTGTAACATTATAAATATATTTACTGTCACTTTTGATTCATTTAATGCGTCCTTGCTGAATAAAAAATCTCACTGACTCGTATTGAGGTCAGTTTGAACAGTAATCAACATTTTTATAATCATTTTGCAACTATACTTGATGATATCATTTAGGGATTCTTGCTTAGAAGTCATGATTTCCTAAACCGGCGTTTCATCTCTCTCTGGGAGTTTCAAGAGTTCACTGCGCGTTTGAGTCTCAGTAGAGATGCATTCAGAGCATGTTTCCATTAAACAGATCAATTTCTTGATGTGCAAAGGCCAAATTCTTAATTTAAGCACACTCATCTTTAATATCCTGTGAATCACAATGAGAAGAAGAAATCATATCTTCCTGCTTTGGGTCGACACATTTCCTCATGTCAATCTCTGGAGCCTCCAGCGGCGTCGAGGGGTTCCTGATTTAATTATGGACATAATCTGCCTCTGCTTTGTGTGAGACATGGAGTCACGTAGTCCGACAGGGATGATATTTCACATGTCCGGAGACTCCGTGTCCTAACCAGACGCGATGCGATAAGATTCAAGCAGTGTGTGTGTCCACAGCAGAAGTGAAATATCCATACAGAAATAGATAGATCAGCCTTTTCTAATTATGCTCCTTATGCATGGAATGAGCTTCAAGGTATATATTACACATTAATATGTGCCATCTCTCGCTTTGTTAAAGTCCGTTTTTATAGAACGGTGTAAATGTTTTAATAGTTGATTAGGATTTGTATTGTCTTTTAGATATGGGTATTTTGCGTTTGTTTATTATGTTGTGTTATGTACTACTTTGTAATTTTTGTCTTGTGCTGCCTATCTTGACCGGGACTCCCTGGTGGAAGAGATATTGTATCTCAACAGGACCTTCCTGGTTAAATAAATCAAAAAATCAAATAAAAAAAAACAATAAAAACCCACAGCCAATCAGAACAGCGTGTGGGCGGAGTCTCGCGCTAATATTGACGGCACTCGTACATAAGTACATAATCAAATTCACAAATATTACAGCATTTAAACATTATTAAAAATACATAGGCTGAGTTACTAAAACAATCTCTGTCAAAGAATACACTTGTTTGTTCACAGTTTGAACGTTCGTGTTTCCATTTGTTTAATTTCAAGATCTGAGGTGAATTATCCATTGTTGCTTTTACAGCCTCAAAGCTGGAGCACTAAATGATATTCAGAGTCACATGACACGCTTTTAACATTAAATAAAGCACTAAACAGTCCCTGAGATCATCAGCACCACACTTTGTGTTTGTTGTTCCAGCGCGACGTCGCAGAAAAATAGAAACCGTTTCAACATGCGCCAATATCTTCTAAATGTCATAATATTCATTACTTCAATGAGCTCATTAAATTACTACATTGTTTAAATTAATTTATTTTTAGCTAACTGGGATTTTGTATATGTACATTTCTGAAATACATAACTTAGACAGTTACCTCTGATAACAGATCTCTAAATTGTAATGTGGACTCATGCTCTTTCTGTAAAGCTGCCTTGAAATGACTTGTATTGTGAAAAGAGATATACAAATAAACGTGAATTGAATTGAATTTCTAAAATAGAATCGTCACGTCTGGTTAGGACAAAAACTCTGATTAACATGGAAAAGATGCTTTTTATCGCATGACACAGTGTAGTTAGGACAACTTTCCAATCAACCAATCAGATTTGAGGGACAAGTTTACAGTTTATGTCAAGTTTAGGCTTAGACCCAGGGCGAGGTGCTTCAACATCAGTGTTATTCACCTCTCATTTCCCTCTGATTTTAGGGAAAGTTATGGGTATGTGGGTTTAGGGGTAGGGATAGGGTAAGGACTAAAGTTTGGGATAGGAATGTTATTCCAGGATCAACAAAATCACGGTGACCGTTAGGACACGGTCTGAGAAACCAAATGCTGAACTGAAATAAAGCGAGTCCCTAATTGTGTTGCAGCTGTGATTGCCGGAGGAGTGATCGGGTTCCTCTTCGCCATCTTCCTCATCCTCCTGTTGGTCTATCGCATGAGAAAGAAGGACGAAGGCAGTTACGACCTCGGGGAGAGAAAACCTTCCGGAGCCGCCTATCAGAAAGCCCCGACCAAGGAGTTTTACGCATAAACTCGCTTCACCGACACCAGTGATGGTCTGAGATCAGTGACTACGACAAACTCCTTCTGCATTCAAAAAATCACGATCGAGGAAAAAAATAAGTAACGTAAAGGAAAGCTTTTTGCATAGAGTATTGTAATTAAGACCTTTTCTTTCCTCTCTTTTTTTTTTTTAATGAATTTTTGGCAAATCTCTCTGTATTTAAACATTATGTTCTGTGTATTTTGAAAAGGCTGAAAAGAAACCCATTCTGTAAAGGCGAGGACATCCGCATCCGTCTTCTGTCTTAGTCGCTGGCTACTTTTTAAACTCTAGCAGTATGTCTTTGTAAAAGAAACATTTTAAAGTGGAATGACTGAATATACTTGTTCTGTATCAATCCTGATTTCATTTCTCATCCAGCATGTCTGATGTTGATCATAAGGTTTTCATTAATTTATCATTTTCTCAGATGTTGAACAATGCCTTTCTGTCGTCTGTCTGATAACTCTTAAATGTTTCCCTGCCGCTCATTTGATTATTTCACAGGGTCAGCGTTTATTAGACCTGAAAATACGTCGAGAAACCCGTTTGATCGCCGCTTGAGTGTTTGTAGGTTCTGAGGAACGACCCTCTCGTCCATCGATTCTCATCATGGCGACTCTAAATCCCTCAGATGTTGAGAAGCGTCTGGTTTATTGAACTGATGATCCCGGAGTCGGACTGACACGACCGGTCCTCCTTTGATCAGAGCCGTTGTGATGTTTCGCCCACGTTTATTCTCACGTCACACTGCAGAGATCGCTTGTAGTAGTTGGTGGAGAGAGTAGATCTGATTTGTGCTGTTACAGGAGCCGCTTTACAAACTGGAAACTCCATTGAAATCAAGAGTTTCCAGTGAACTAGTAGTTTAAATGCTCGCCGAAAAGGCCAGTGACGGATCAGTACGATTGAATCGCGCTCTTTAGATGCGGTTAAAGCGTGAATCCCTGTGTATTTTCCCTTCCCTCTTGATCCACGTTCCCAACTGTGACCAACACCCCCGTACGGATCGGAGCAACGAAGCAAAGGTACTGAGAAACATCTGCAAACCCAAAGACTCGTCTGATTTCCACATTGCTGTGTATTCCTTTGGCCACATTTGAGGTTTTTCTTTTGTTTTAATTGTTAGCTGTTAGTTTTGTTTTTTTGAGTATACATCTGACCTTTGCATCCAATTACTTATTCATGTATGGGAAAAAAATCTATATAGAATTATATATAAATGTATATTCACAAATGTTTTAAACCTTGCCTTAAAAGTGCCTACCATCTGGAAGCGTTGGCCGCGATACGGTGTGGTCGTTGTGGTTGTCGTGTGATTAGCACAGCAGAATGAAACGGTGACTTTTTTTTAGCTGTACAAAGCAGACAGTATTGTACCTGTAAGTTAAAACAACACTACTGAATAAACATTGTGGCCTAAACTCGCTGTCTGTCGTTTTTATCTGTCTGTACATTCATTCATCATCCATCCGTTAGTCTGTCTGTCTATCCCTCTATCTATCATTCTATGTCGTTCTTCCTGATGTTCTGTTTTTTATTCGTTGTCTGTCATTTAATCTGTCTGTTATTCGTTCTGTCTGTTCGCTCGATCTGTCATTTAATCTGTTTGTCGTTCGTTCGGTTGGTCATTCGTTCTGTCGTTCTGTCTGTCGTTCGTTCTGTCTTTTGTTCAGAACGTCTGTCGTTCGATCTGTCATTTAATCTGTCTGTCGTTCGTTCGGTTGGTCATTCGTTCTGTGTCGTTCAATCTGTCTGTTATTCGTTCTGTCTGTTCGCTCGATCTGTCATTTTATCTGTCTGTCGTTCGTTTGGTTGGTCATTCGTTCTGTCTGTCGTTCGTTCTGTCTTTTGTTCTGTCGTTCGTTCTGTCTTTCTGTCTGTCGTTCATCTGTCTGTTTTTCAATCAGTCTGTCGTTCTGTCGTTCGTTCGTTCTGTCTGTTTTTCGATCTGTCTCTTGTTTGTTCTGTCGTTCTGTTTGTCGTTTGATCTGTATCTTGTTTGTTCTGTCGTTCTGTTTGTCGTTAGATTTGTCGTTCTGTCTGTCGTTCGATTTGTCTGTCGTTCGATCTGTCTTTTGTTCTGCCATTCATTCTGTTGTTCTGTCTGTCGTTATGTCTGTCGTTCGATCTGTCTGTTTTTCAATCTGTCGTTTTGTCTGTTCGATCTCTTTCTGTCTGTCGTTAGATTTGTCGTTCTGTCTGTCGTTCGATCTGTCTGTTGTTCTGTCGTTCGTTCTGTCTGTTGTTCTGTCGTTCGTTCTGTCTTTTGTTCTGTCGTTCGTTCTGTAGTTCTGTCTGTCGTTATGTCTGTCGTTCGATCTGTCTGTTTTTCAATCTGTCGTTTTGTCTGTTCGATCTCTTTCTGTCTGTCGTTAGATTTGTCTGTTGTTCTGTCATTCGATCTGTCGTTCTGTCTGTCGTTCGATCTGTCTGTTGTTCTGTCATTCGTTCTGTCGTTCTGTCTGTCGTTCGATCTGTTGTTCTGTCTGTCGTTCGTTCTGTCTCTTGTTTGTTCTGTCGTTCTGTCTGTCGTTAGATTTGTCGTTCTGTCTGTCATTCGTTCTGTCTGTTGTTCTGTCTGTCGTTCTGTCTGTCGTTCGATCTGTCTTTTGTTCTGCCATTCATTCCGTTGTTCTGTCTGTTGTTCTGTCTGTCGTTCGTTCTGTCTTTTGTTCTGTCCTTCGTTCTGTAGTTTGGTCTGTCGTTATGTCTGTCGTTCGATCTGTCTGTTGTTCGATCTCTTTCTGTCTGTCGTTAGATTTGTCGTTTGATCTGTCTGTTCTGTCATTTGTTCTGTTGTTCGTTCTGTCTGTTGTTCTGTCTGTCGTTATGTCTGTCGTTCGATCTGTCTGTTTTTCAATCTGTCGTTTTGTCTGTTCGATCTCTTTCTGTCTGTCGTTAGATTTGTCTGTTGTTCTGTCATTCGATCTGTCGTTCTGTCTGTCGTTCGATCTGTCTGTTGTTCTGTCATTCGTTCTGTCGTTCTGTCTGTCGTTCGATCTGTTGTTCTGTCTGTCGTTCGATCTGTTGTTCTGTCTGTCGTTCGTTCTGTCTCTTGTTTGTTCTGTCGTTCTGTCTGTCGTTAGATTTGTCGTTCTGTCTGTCGTTCGTTCTGTCTGTTGTTCTGTCTGTCGTTCTGTCTGTCGTTCGATCTGTCTTTTGTTCTGCCATTCATTCCGTTGTTCTGTCTGTTGTTCTGTCTGTCGTTCGTTCTGTCTTTTGTTCTGTCCTTCGTTCTGTAGTTTGGTCTGTCGTTATGTCTATCGTTCGAACTGTCTGTTGTTCGATCTCTTTCTGTCTGTCGTTAGATTTGTCGTTTGATCTGTCTGTTCTGTCATTTGTTCTGTTGTTCGTTCTGTCTGTTGTTCTGTCTGTCGTTCGCTCTGTCGTTCTGTCTGTCGTTCGCTCTGTCGTTCTGTCTGTCCTTCGATCTGTTGTTCTGTCTGTCGTTCAATCCGTCACTCAATCTGTCTGTCGCTCTGTCTGTCTATTTAATCCGTCTGTCCGTCCGAATAATTATTTCTGTGTTGAAAGCAAACCGTTGGAGAGGCGTGTGTGAATAAATGTGTCTGGAATCTCTCGCACGGACTGTAAAATGTGAAGTGAAGGGATTTCTGCTGAGAGCGTTTCACATGAGCTCATCAGAGCAGATTATGTCTGTATTTATTCATCTTTATTGGTTCTCCTCTGGGATTACTGCACTGCTGCTTCTCTTATTTAGATCAGTGTCAAGGTCTGCTGGAATATAAATTAATGACTTCTGAATATTACACTATAACATCTTTGCAATGTTTAGATTCTCAGCATTCTGTATCATTATTTACTGGAAGGGCTTTGTAGTTTAAGTGAAATTCTTGACAGAGAGACTCTGAATAATGAAATCCATTGGAATAAGGCTGTGATTTGGGATGTAATAATTAGTATGCTTCTCTACTCTCCATTCTCTGAGTTTGCTTTCATTGTCTCTGTTTTCCCATATAATCGCGGGTCAAGCCTGGCCTTAGCCTTGGCAGATGAACATGATCTGGAGCATCAGTCTCATCAAAACATTCCTGCCTCCTTTCTCATCCATTCATCTGTGCTGATTATCAGGCCTGGATTTACGGTGCCCAGTGTTTGTGTGTCCGTGTCACTGTGTCCCTTTAATTTATAGGAGTTTCTCTCAATAGGGAGGGAGAGAGAGAGAGCGAGTGCATATGGAGCACAAAAGGCCACCGGGGCTTCTCTGAGAAGCAGGGCTGATTCAGTAAAGAGGACAACCATGGATGCCAAACCATGCAGAAACTTTAAGGAAATGCCACCCAAAGTAAACATATTTTCAGGCTTCATAAGAGCTCATGACTGAAGGGCAAAGGAAAATCAACGAGTCAAAAGCTAGTGCACCTCAAAAGTTCAGTTTTGTTACCATTAAGGTTTACGTTCCGATGCCATCATTTTAAAGGCTTTATTCTGCAGCATAAACAAAAGTTTCCTTCAGTGTGTATTTTGGAGACACTTGGGACACATTTCAGTGAAATCAGTTGTAGGGTGTGGGTTTCCAAACAATTGATTATAGTATAATTCACTATAATAAAAAGATAAAATTAAATCGCATGATGATAGTCATTCATACTGGTCACAAACTTATGAGAGTATTTAACATTTTCAGCAATCAATTTTCAACAAAAAATCAAAATAAGTTTTCTATTTTAATATAATATAAATTTAGAATATATATAAAATATTAAAACATTACATATATTCATGTGATGGCAAAGCTGAATTCTCAGTCAGCCTATAGCAAGACATCTACCAATTAGTTTTACGTCATCGCACCATAGGCCCCGCCCACCTGTGCACGCCGGACGCGAGCGTCGCGTCAGAAGCGAATAGAAGATTCTACACAGAAGCGTTGAATTTGACGCTGCACGCGCTCTAATGGAAGAGTGAAGAGTAAAAGCAAGTTCACTTTGACACGTCCTCGTCTGAGTCTCTGATCAGAAAGATACTCGTCAGGAACACGCGTTGAAGGATTATATGTTTGTTCGGAGCGTTTGACTGCAGATTGTCATGTAAAGAGGAACAGTAATGAGAGCAAAGCATCTGTTGTTGAAAGATGAGACTCAGCGACATCAAACCGTGAGTAAACTTCATAATGCTATATGACTGTTTTATATGGATAATGTTTTTTCAAAACACTCACTGCAATAGTGAGGCCTTTCCAATGCAATCATAACAATCATAACAGTGCGATTATATAACTGAATACGAGTGAATAATATAGCCTAAGTGATTATAAGTAAACCTCAAGGGCCATACTGTTATTAAAAATTAAATTACACACGCACACACACACACACACACACACACACATATGGTGGTATCACCATCTGATTCCATGTACTGTTGCACCACGTGTTTTTAAAAGGGTTATAAATGCACATCATTTTTTTTTGTGTGTGTGTGTGTGTGGCTAATATCAATTTTAACAAACAACTATCAGCCAATTCCTATACCGATATTTGTCACTAACTTTTGTCATTAACATAATTTACATTAATTGATTTGATCATGGTTTTTAATGAGCAAAGTTCAAAATCACATGCATTAAATCGTACTAGCTAGTTCATTGCTGCATCAGCAAATCTTTTTCATTGAACATAGATTCATTAAACATTCAACAGGCCAAAGTTAGATAAACTAAACACAAATAAGACATGACAACCTTCAGACTGGGTATTTTTGCCATCAAATATTTCTTATTAACACCATGAACTCATTTAACTTATTATAGAACAACATCATTACACATTTATATATATATATATATATATATATATATATATATATATATATATATATATATATATATACACAGTGTTGGGGAAGCTACTCTGAAACTGTAGTTTGACAAGCTACAAGCTACTCGTAAGTTAAAGTAGTTAAACTACAGTCAAGCTACCCTTTTGGAAAAGTAGTTAGCTACACTACAAGTTACTATCAAAAAGTAGCTAGCTACATTGAAACTACTTTTGATTTTTTTGAACAACGTAGGCTATCTTATAACTGAATAAGTGTCTGAAGAATGTTTTAAGTAAAATATTTAGTGTTTAAAACAATGCAATACAATTATGATTTCAACGAGTATTGTTTTATTACACACAACACTCAAATATCTCAGACTGTTTGTCAAAAGTGCAAAATTGCAACAAATACAACATTTCAAGAACAAAATATACATCCAACGTAAATTGCATGTATCAAAAATACCGATTGTGAGATGGTTGCATTTTGGCAAGAAAATACATTGAACAACCGCTCACATGTGGCACTGGCAGGGAAAGAACTATCTGGTCTCCAAGTCTGCCGCCACATCTTGCTCCATCATGGATAATATGGGTGTGTCAACCATAGACTGTAAAAAAATAGGTGTCAACCCACTTCTGTACGCCAGTGAACCGTTAGCCGCAAGATGCGTGATTAAACAACAGGTGGCGGTAATGGCAAAAAATTAGTTTGGAATCTAACAAGAAGAAGAATATACTTGCAATGCGCTGATTCGCCTAGGCTCGACAAAACGCAATGTAGCTTTTGCTCGCGCTACACCGCTACTTGCTGCAAAAAGTAGTTAGCTACTGGAAAAGCTACACTGTATAAAAAGCAACTGAGCTACTGCCAAGCTACTGGAAAATGTAGTTAAGTTAGTAGCTTCGCTACTTGTAGGTAACTACTCCCCAACACTGTGTGTGTATATATATATATATATATATATATATATATGAGCATTACATTCTTTTAGATAATAAACTATCGGTTTGTTATATCTGCCTTTTTCATGCTATAGCTGATGGTTTTAAAGTGAACAAAAATCATCCGATAAATTGCTGCATCTCTAGTTATGAATGCAAATGCTAAACGATGTTTTATTGAGTCTCATCCTGTGGCGTTATCGTTATAGTCAGGGACGTGCACAGGAATTTTGAGGGGCAGTTGCTCTGACCTGAACATGCCCCCCCCCCCCCACACACACACACACACACAACAAAAAAAACTAACAAAAAAACTCACGGGCTATATGAAGGACTGAGAATAACAGGGTCTTTATTAAAATACATACACAAAGAAGTAAAACACTGAAATACAGCACTCAATCACCTTAACTACTACTAATAATAACACAGAAAAACATGACTTGAGTCATGAAAATCCCTACATCAATATCCCTATCAATATCCCTATCAATATCATATCAAGTCACTGATAGGTTTCTCCAAATTTACATACTAAACATGCGAAGCTTCAAAGGAGAAGCCGCCTATTAGGGGCCATTTCAACAAAAATCTCCAGAGCTTCTCTCTTGTCGATTCCTATGTCCTTCTCTATGGCCAGCAGGAGAGGTCAGACAGCCGCTCTTGACCACACTGATCTCTGATCAGCCTTGATTTGACCAGCTTCAGCTTTGAAAAGGAACGTTCTACCGTTGCAGTGGACACGGTGTTATGTATATATTGTATTTCTCAATACACACGAGAAAAAGAGTTCCTCATATTATTATTATTATTTTTTTTTTTTTTTTTAAATTTGAAAATAAATAATCTGGATTGAATTGACAGATGGGGAAAAACTCGCTTCTAATTTTAAAAAAAAAAAACGCTTAAATTTCAGGGAAAAATACAATCCTTTTTGAACCTTTTGGCTTCCCGTACATTCAGTTGTGCTTCTTGCTCGTATTCAGTTCTGATGGTGCGTATGGTAACTGGGCAACTATGCATGATTTGTAGTATGATTGCGTAAAGGGAACAGGAATTCCGGTAGGGAACAGAATGGACGGCTACACCGGTCGCGTGCAGCGCTGCAGCCACGTAAACAGAGTTTGCCCTTCCCCTACTGACTTTCACTTTCGGTGCCCGAATGGAAATGAATGAGGCTTTGCGAATATTATTATTATTATTTTTTTTTATCTAGGCCTACGTGAAATTCTGCATCCATTGTACGATTTATTTATTTCCCCCCTCGGAAGGGCAACGTGAGTCGAGAAGGGCATATGGGCAGTTTCCTGAGCAACCCCCCTGCGCACGTCCCTGATTATAGTTGTGCTGAGGACTTTATAGAAATATATCTACATAGTTATCAATCAAAAGCTGGTTTCACAGAGGTCCTTCTGGGATAGGCCTAGATGGGATGTTTGCTATAGTTCTGGTTCCTTCAGACTCTTGAATACACACACACACACACACACATACACATCGGCTCTGTCTGAAAGCCTTCACACTCGGGATCATTCCTCTCAGTGTTCGTTTGTGGAAGGATCCACTCTCCCGGATTAAAGTTTTGACAGGCTGAGAGAAAAACACACTCCTCCGTCCTGAAGACGTCCTGATGGTGGAGTAATTGGTCCCGTGGGGTGTGTGTGTGTGTGTGTGTGTGTGTGTGTGTGTGTGTCGGATCCAAAGGTTCAGGAGATCCAACCTTTCCAGTGTGTTTTAATTAAGCGTCTGACATTTCTCTCGTTCATTATCGTGTTAAACCCAATCTCATCCCAGTGGAGAACCGATGTCAGGAACTGTTGATGGGACGGGACGAAGGAACCAGAACCAGTGAGGAGGGGCTTTTTTAAACGTGTATTTTTTACATTTATTTAAATAATGCATATTAATATGGTAAAGATTTTGGTGCAGATGTTTTAGTGAAAAGTGCCTCAACTATTTATGAATTCATGAGTAAAAGTTTTTTTAGCTTTTAGAATGAATATGTTAGCCTTAAGGTTATGAATAAGCTGGTGTGTTCCGAAACAATGACAATATTTGCATTTAGGAGATATAAGCATTCAAACTTACAGTCTCTCACTCCTGCTAAAATGGATCACGGATTTATATGACATCACCGGTTCTCATTACATCTCCTGTCCAATCAGATGCTCTCTAGAATCTAAAGCTCCGCCCCCTATGCTATAAACACCACCTTACCAAAGAGACCGTTGACACACACGGAGCAATATGTGTTGGAGATGTTATATGTATATATATATATATGTGTGTGTGTGTGTGTGTGTGTGTGTGTGTGTGTGTGTGTTTGGTTGCTCAAATAACTAACTGTACATTGGTTAAGAATGAAATGGCTAGAATTTATTCACACTTCTATTACTGAATCCAACGTATCATCAGTGTTTGGATTCGCTTCCATGGTGCTGTCAGTCTGTGAGGTAAACTGAACGCTATTGGCTATTTGAAAAGGGGGAGGAGCCATTCAATATGCCCCGCCTTATCTTCCTGTTTCAGTGGAAATTACGTTGACGCATCAAACAAAGCTGTGTGTTCCAGGACACTTCTGCGGGGCTTTAAATCAGGAGAGGTCAGGTGTGTCAGCCAAACTTCAAGCTTCAGACGTCTGCGTGTTTAATGGCGCGTCTGGGGTCGAATTTAAGCCTTTTCTAATCTGTGGAGCAGGTGCTTTTCCCTCAAACCCTGCATAATCCTCAAACCTCGAGAGAGACGGTTAAACTTAAAAAAGTGAAATTACTTGAAGAAGATGAATCACTTTCCAATCCCTGACAACACACTCAATTTATAGAAATTACAAACTTCTCCGTTTGCCACTTAATCATTCCGGCTCCTGATTAAACACAGGCTGGGAGTGAATGCCAATATGGCACCTTGGTTCCTCTTGATGGGATTTGGGAAATCACTTCTTCTGAACTGGAGCTCTCTGGCGTTCTGAGCCTCGTCCATGCGGGAACTTGATAGCGTGGTTTAATTTTAATACGCAAAGCTCGCCACGGCCTCGTTGCAAATTAAAGTTTGTTGTGATTAAGACCCTCTGATGGGTCCGTTTATGATGATCATGTTTTAATTGAAAGCAAAGCTGTAGAGTAAAAATAATGCGAGTTTATGGAGTGCTCTGGAGACGCTGGCGCTGAACTCAAAGCGGTGTCGATGACATCTGGATCCAGATGTGTGGTGAACGAGCCCTGTCAAGAAATCAGCGGGATTATGGTCTAGACGACCTCATGTTTACTGCAGCTTTCATAACCTTTATGATGAAGGTGTTCAATCCTGAGACTTTACAATACACACACCTGGTGTTTTAAACAGAGTTAGGAATTCATCAGGAATATTCAGGCATAATGTTGGTCAAAATGTTCAAATCACTTTCATTAGCAGGAGAATGGCACGTTGGACGCTGAGAAAGATGTGAGATGCGAACGCGCCGGTTCAAGACATCCGTCTGTCGCATGTTCACGGGGAAAAACAATGGAAAAGTAGCAGTGGAATTGAGAAATGTGTATTTGATGACATTACAAGTTTGATAAAACCATAAAGATATGAGGAAAATGTATTTTATGAATATTTTTTAATGTTTTAAATATGAGGGAAGAACAAACACTAAACTTGGTTAAAGTATTTATCTGATAAAATGATTTGGCAAAAAAGTTAAACTACAGCTACAGGTTTTATTTTACTATGCAAAATAAATGCATAGAAAAACAAGACGGATATATTGACTATACAACATAATCCGTTATTAATATTTTGCTGGTTGTTCATAATGTCTTTGTCTGACAGCCTGGACAAATATTATGTCGCATAACTCTGCATATTTCATCACGCCATCACAAATAAAACAAGCAGAACTATGCAATATGCTTACAAAATCTTTTAATAATATTTTAATAAACGGTAAAGATGTCGGTTTTCCCAGGCCGGACATCACTTTTGATCACTACTGTAGTCTGAACACTATTGGATTTAAACACTAAATAAAACACTGAAAACAACTGGAATAAAGAGTGAAAAGTAAAATAAACTAAATAAAAAAACTACATTCTTTGTGCCACATCACATGTAAGACATTAAATACATTTGCATGTTTATAATTTCTTTGTATGACAATTGTATTGTTGCATAATTTGGCGTGTTTCATTGCATTAATATCACAAATAAAACAAGCATAACTATGCAATATGCATATAAAATCTTGTAATAATATTTTAATAAAGGGTAAAGATGTCAGTGTTGACCAATACTGTAGCTTAAACACTGTATTTGGATTTAAACACTAAATAAAACACTGAAAACAACTTTCAAAGAGTAAAAACTAAAATAAACGAAATTAAAAACCTGCATTCTTTGTCCCTCATCACATGTAAGACATTAACGAAGTTGCACTTGATATTTAACATTTTAAAATCTAACTAAAGTGACCAGTCTAATCTACAGTAATTTTGATAAAACTCTGCGTCTGAAATCGCAAACTTCACTATTATATAGAAGTATGAGACAAAATGAGGCAATAAGCGAAGCCACAGTGACAACATGGAGATTGTAGTGCGTCCGGTTTACACATTCGTTATACAGTCGTCAACATTTGAAGTGGATCAAACAAGTTCATCAAAGTTGTCCAAGACAAGA